>NW_022680674.1:0-89541 GCF_009764315.1 Trachypithecus francoisi | reverse complement strand
GACCACATTCTGTGCCACCTGAAAGGAGCAGAAGTTCCCTCAAGACCCACACCTGGTGAGGTGGCCACACCCACCTTCGCCAGCCTCCTTCCTCTCACACACTGCAGGTACACCTGAGCATTTTTCAGACCTGTGAATTAGGGCTGCCCCACCACTGGCATGAGGACAATGAACTGATGCACTTGAGTGCCAGGAGGTGACTGAGCAGCTGCAGCCCAGGAGCCCGACACCTGTGAATCCTACCACCAGGGATAGCCTTAGCCCACACCCCCCCCTGCACTCAAACAGTCTCTGTGGCCCCCAGATTGCTGGGAGCCCATCCCCTGGTTCCTTTCTGTGTTGCCACATCCCTGCCGCAGCTCAGGGCCACACATCAACAGTGTTTGTGGGTGGGCCTGGTCCCCTCTTGGCCATGAGCTCTTGATCCTTCTCCTCAGCTCAAGGAGGTATACAGCAGGTGCTCAATAATGAAAGCTTCACCAGGCTCGTGGGCTTCACAATTTGTTCCAGATCACACTGTGTTTGGGAAAGCCTCTGAAAACAGCTGCTATGATAGATTCATTTTGTAAGGAGATGTGCCACGTTTCGCTTGGAGCACGTTCTTCTGTGTGTTAACTGAGTGGTCACATTCTTTGAGCATGAGCTGTATACCAGCAGGTGCTAGGCACTGTGAGGGGCCACGCCTCTGCCCTCAGGGAGAAGATGCTGGCCACTGGGGGAGGATGTGAGGGAACCAGTTGGAGGGAGGGAAAAGGCACACAACAGGTGCTCAGCAGTGGCTTAGGTATGAGTGGATGGATGGATGAATGGATGAGCAGATGTATAGACACATGGATGTATGGATGGGTGTGTGGACAGATGAATGCTTGGATGGATGGATGGATGGTTGGATGGATGGATGGACATATTAATGATGGATGGATGAATGGACAGATGGATGGGTGATGGATGGATGGATAAGTGGGTGGATGGAGAGATGGACAGATGGATGGATGGATGAACTGATGGAAGGATGAACTGATGAATGGATGGATGATGGAAGGATGGATGGATGTATGAATGGATAAATGGATAGATGGATGAATGATGGATGGATGGAAAGATGAACAGGAGGTGAGTGGATGGATGATGGAAGGGTGGATGGATGATGGATGGATGGATATATGGATGAATGGATGAATGGATAAATGGATGGATGCATGAATGATGGATGGAAGGATGGAAGGATGAACAGGTGAATGGATGGATGATAGATGGATGGGTGATGGATGGATGGATGAATGGATGGATGGATGATGGATGGATAGAAGGATGAACAGGTGAATGGATGGTTGGTGGAAAGATGGATGGATGAACAGGCGAATGGATGGATAGACAGGTGAATGGATGGATGATAAAAGGATGGATGAATGATGGATGGATGAATGGACAGATGATGGATGATGGCTGGATGGATGATGGATGGATGGAAGGATGAACAGATGAATGGATGGATGATGGAAGGATGGATAGAGGATGGATGGATGAATGGATAAACGGATGGATAGATGAATGATGGATGGATGGAAGGGTGAACAGGAGGTGAGTGGATGGATGATGGGAGGATGGATGGATGATAGACGGATGGATATATGGATGGATGGATGAAGGACGGATGGATGGAAGGATGGACAGGTGAATGGATGGATGATGGAAGGATGGATGAATGAATGGATGGACAGACGAAGAGGTGGATGGATGGTGGCTGAATGGATGGATGATAAAAGGATGGATGGATGATGGATGGATGAATGGATGGACGATGGATGGATGAATGGAAGGATGAATAGGTGAATGGATGGATGATGGATGGATGGAAGGATGAAGAGGCGAGTGGATGCATGAATGGATGATGGATGCATGGAAGAATGAACAGGTGAATGGATGGATGATGAAAGGATGGATAGAAGAATGGATGGAGGGATGGATGAACAGGTGAATGGATGGATGGATGGGTGAATGGATGGATGATGAATGAATGGATGGATGGATGGATGGATGGACAGGTGAATGGCAGGATGAGGAGGCGAGTGGATGAATGATGGAAGGATGGATGGATGATGGATGAATGGATGATGGATGCATGGAAGAATAAACAGGTGAATGGATGGATGATGAAAGGATGGATGGAAGAATGGGTGGAGGGATGGATGAACAGCTGAATGGATGAACAGGTGAATGGATGGACGGGTGAATGGATGGATGATGAATGAATGGATGAATGGATGGACAGGTGAATGGATGGATCATGGATGGATGGAAGATGGTTGGATTGATAGAAGGATGAACAGCTGAATGGCTGGATAATGGAAAGATAGATGGAAGGATGGATGGAAAGATGGATGGATGGACAAAAGGGTGAATGGATGGATGAAGAGGTGACCAGATGAATGATGGATGGATGGATGGATGATGGATGGATAGAAGGATGAACAGTTGGATGGATGATGGAAAGATAGATAGAAGGATGGATGGATGGACGAACAGGTGAATGGATGGATGGACAGGTGAATGGATGGATGATAAAAGGATGGATGGATGGACGGAGGGATGGATGGATGATGGATGGATGGGTGGAAAGATGAACAGGTGAATGGATGGATGATGGATGGATGGATCGATGGAAGGACCCACAGGTGTATGGGAAGATGATGGAAGAATGGATGGATGGATGAATGGATAATGGATGGATGGATAGATGGATGGAAGGATGAACAGGTAAGCAGATAGATGATGGAAGGATGAATGGATGGGTGGATGGACAGGTGAATGGATGGATAGACAGGTGAATAGATGGAAGATAAAAGAATGGATGAATGATGGATGGATGAAAGGACAGATGGATGGATGATGGATGGATGGATGATGGATAGATGGATGGAAGGAAGAACAGGTAAATAGATGATGGAAGGATGAACGGATGGATGGATGGACAGAGTGAACAGCACAAGGGCCCTCCTGCATCCCTTGCCACTCACCTGGATGTACAGGTCCACCAGCTCGCTCTGCCACAGGATGTAGTAGATCTTCCCTGCTTGCAGCCAGGCATGCGCCTCCTCTTTCTTCTGGAGGTGAATGAACATCCCCAGACTTTGTTTGGTGTAGTCCAGAGTGGATCTGTAGGCCCTGGAATCAGACACAGGTGTCAGAACAAGGGCTCTCATCCTCCTGGAACCAGTCTGCCTCCTCCCGTGGGTCTGGTGACAGATGAATCTGGAATGTGGGGACTGGGAACGGCCCTCTTGTGTGTACAGTGTTCTGCCCTTCCCAGGCTGCTGGGAGGGCCAGAGTGAACACACACGGCATGGAAAAGATGAAGGACATCCTTCTGAGGGAATCGAGCATCATGCTGCCCTGTGGCAGGAGGAGTGTGCTAGTCCATCTCCCCTGCCTCCCAGACATGGCCTGTGTCTTCTCCAGACGCACCAGGAGACATTAGTATTCAGAGGCTATCTAGGCCGATGGTTCTCAAGGTGTGCAGGCATCACAGTCACTCGGAGGCCTGTCTGTATAGCTTGCTGGCCCTGCCTCCAGAGCTTCTGGCTCCACAGACCTGGGGCAGGACCTAGAACTCCTACTTGCCACAAGCTCCTAGGTGATATAGATGCTGTTCTGCTGGTCCAGGGACTACACTTTGAGAAGCATGGCTCTAGCACACTGGCCCATTTTCCTTCTGTGAACCTCGAGGCCAAGACTGGAGCCAGTCTCCCGGGTCCCCATGGAATCTCATTCCTTCCCTGCTCTCAGTAAGTCCGGCACTCGAGGTGCTGTGACTGCAGCAATGTCACCGGGAGCTGTGTGTGGGGTGGCCAGGGCCATGGTTACCCCACCAGGTCAGGATGCTCGGGGGAAGCCAAGTGGGCCACCTATGGGATGTGAGACCTTGAAGCCCTGCCCCAGGGAAGCAGGTGACACAATTGGCTCTTTCTTCTGTGGGAGAGAAGCCACAGGTGGCTGCTATGGTCACATTTAAGGGGACAGATGAAGGCCAGGAGTGAAGACTCGGGGTAGACAGAGGTCAGATGACAAAAGCCACCATAGTAGGAAGAACAGCCCAGAGTGCACGTACTGCCTCTGCTGGGGTTGAGATGACCTTTGACCCAACAAGGGAGGCTCAAACTGGGACTCACGGGCCAGCAGCAGCCCTGGGACGACCCGAGACCCACCAGCTCAAAGCATCTGATGCCAAGGAACCAAATAATCCAAAGGAAAGGGGCTGATGGGGCCCTGGGCCAGCTTCCCTGTGCCCCCTCCCTGCCCCCCCAAGCTTCCCTGTGTCCCCCTCCCTTCCCTGCCCCCCAACCCCTTTGCCCCCCTCCACACCCCCACCATGGCAAAGCCAGTCCTCACCGCTCGGTGCCCAGGGACAGGTACAGCTGACTGATGGTCTCCAGGAACTGCCCCCTCATGCACCTTGTCGGTCACCTTGCGGGCCAGGCACAGCTGGAACTCATGGTAGATGACACACTGGGCCTCACTGGGCATGACGACACTGTAGAAGTAGCGCAGCCACTGGACGGCCCGCAGCTGGCTTGGGCAGAAGACAAAATGGAAGATGTCAGCCTCCCAGCATCGAAGCGAGGCTGGCTGGGCTCGGAGGCCCCTGTGCTGTGCTTGTCTCTTTCACACCTCTGTGAACCTGGGCCCCATAGGCGGGGAGCCTGAGCATAGACAGGCCATGTACCTTTACAAGGGCAGACACCGAGCACACCGTGACATGGGCACAGCTTGGTGCAGATGCTCATGGTAGAGGCCGGCCTTCTTTACAATTCCCAGGGCCAAGGTCCTGGCCAGGCTCAGCCCCTGCACCAGGCCATCTATTTCTGCTTCACAAAGCCCCTCTGGCGAGGACCAGGGCCGCCTTCAGCCTGAGCTGATGAGGCCAGGGGCACAAGTAGCCCCTGTCGCAGATGGAACCCTGAGAGAGCAAAGCCAAGTGTCATGTCTGCCACACTCGGCATCATGTTGGGGGAATGGGGTTCAAAGCCAGGCCCTGGTGTTCCCACACATGCTTCTCTCATGCATCCAGGCTCCAAAACCACAGGCTCACTGGCCTCTCCCAAAGCCACGGTGCTAGGAACAGTGGAAAGCTTCTGATTTTCTAGTGTCAGAAACATTCCGAAGATTAACACCGGAAACCAGGTACACTGAATGGACATCTGTCACACATGCCCCCCGACGACAGCTGAATACACTGTCCTCACGAAACTGCAAATCAAGAGTGAAGGAAACGTGGGAAATTCAAAAATATGTGGAAATTACACACTCCTAAACAACCAGTGAGCCAAAGAAGAGACCATCAGGGAAACTGAAAACTAATTTGAGAAGAATGCAAACAAATGCACAGCCCAGGCCAGCACGATGGCTCACGCCTGTCATCCCAGCACTGTGGGAGGCTGAAGCGGGAGGATCGCTTGAGTCCAGGAGTTTGAGATCAGCCTGGGAAAAATGGTGAAACCTTGTCTCTATAAAAAAATACAAAAATTAGCTGGGTGGGGTGGTGCACATCTGTAATCCCAGCTACTCAGGAAGGTGAGGCATGAGAATGGCTTGAACCTGGGTACAAGTTGCAGTGAGCCAAGATTGCACCACTGCATCCCAGCCTGGGCAATGGAGCAAAACCTAAAAAAAAAAAAAAAAAAAAGGCACAGCATATCAAAAACTCCAAGATGCAGCTAAGGCAGTGCTGAAAGGGAAATTTATAACTGTAAATGTCTACATTCAAAGAAAGAAGAAAAATCTCAAATCAAAAACCTAACCTTCCACCTTGAGAAACTAAAAAATGAACTAAACCCAAAGTGAATAAAAGGAAGAAAATAATAAACGTGAGAGTGGAAATGGGAAGTAAAAATACAGGGAATGGAAAAACAAAAGAGACAGTCAACAGAACCAAAAGTGGGTTTTTTGAAAATAATAAAATTGACAAATCGTTCACCAGACTGACCAAGAAAAGAAAGATGGGACACAAATGACTCAAATCAGAGACTGAGCACCATGGCTCACGCCTGTCATCCCAGCGCTTTGTGAGGCCGATGTGAAAGGATCGCTGAGGCCAGCATTCAAGACCAGCCTGCGGGAACATGATGAGACCCCATCTCTAATAAAAATAAATAAATAAAAAATTAAAAACCCAAGTTTCTAAAGTCAGAAATGAAAGAGGAAACATTATTGCCGACCTGACAAATAAAAGGATTACATGAAAACACTACAAACAATTGTACACCAAAAAATCAGACCATCTAGACACAACAGCCAAACTCCTAGAAGGACACAAACTACCGAAAGTGTCTCAAAAATGACCCCAAGTAAGCATGTGGGGTATCAACCCCACCCTCGGTCTCCTCGACCGTTCAGCGCAGGGTGGGGAGACAGGAAAGCATGATCTCTATCCCTGGCCTGCATTTCCAGTCTGAAACCCCCAGCAGCCTGGGGAGGGCCTCATAGGAGGAGGTGCCACAGGGTATTGTGCCAGGAGCCACCGGAGGCTGCAGTGGGGGCTGGGGCGCTGGGCTCCTGGAGGGTCTCCTTCCAGTCAGAGAATGCCCCTGGGGAAGAAGCCTGGGTATGAACCCCCCCCCCTCCTTGGGCAGATGTGTGGGACCAGGGCCCCTTCACACGGTCCTTTCCAAAATCTCATCCCTCCTAGGGACAGGAGTGAGTGCCAGGCCTGTGCTGGGAAATGGGCAGGTTTGGTCACAGCCCCTGGAGCTCTGGTCCAGGCCACAGGAGGCACCTCCGAATGGTCTCACTGTGCCATGACAAAGCGCTGCAAGGCAGAGAGGACTCAACAGTATCCCTTGTCTCAGCCATTTCCCTGGACTCAACTTCCTCATCTATTCTCTGCGGCCTAGATTTCGGACAGCCCTGCCCACCTAATGTCCGTTTACTGCTCAGTGTGCAGTGACTGTTCGATAGCACTCCATGGCTCCCTAGTGCTCTTAGGGAAAAGGCCAAGGCACAGCCTGAGGCCCCAGACCCTGCTTAGCTCTCCAGAAGAGCTTCTCACCATCCAGCACCCAACCCACCCACTCCCAACTCTGCACCTCCCTGTATGAGCCCTGCTCACTCACCCCCACTCACACCCCACTCATCCCCGCTCACACTCCCGCTTACTCACCCCCGCTCATACCCCACTCATCCCCACTCACACTCCTGCTCACTCACCCCCATCACACCCCGGCTCACTCACCCCCACTCATCCCCGCTCACACTCCCGCTCACTCACCCCCATCACACCCCCGCTCACTCACCACCATTCACTCACTCCCGCTCACTCACCCCCACTCACTCACCCCTGGGCTTTCACACAGGCTACACCACCAGCCCCTCCCCCACCACCAGCCCCTCATCCACACCTGTTACTTGACTAAATCCTCTCAACCCTCTGGTACCAGACTAAAGAGGCTTCCCTAACCCGGGGCCAAGTGCTGCCCCGCCATCATGTCACTCACCCTTTTGTGGTTTCTTTGGCCTGAAGCTCACGTTCCGATGCTCAGCACCTGCTTCCCGAGGACTCCACAAGCTCCATTTGTGGGTGGGGCCTGGCACACTCTGCACGAGCTGCTTTTGCATGAACTGCTCTGTGGCTTTGGGCAATCACCCGCCCCTGTGTCCTCTGTGAAGTGGGATGACAGGTGCGCAGGGCTGCCGAGATACCAAGCAGATAACACAGGCACAAGAACTGGCGTTCAAGGCCTGGCTCATGGAGGGGCCCCAAGTCCCAGCTCAGCAGAGCCTGCCTTGATCCCAGGGTTATGGCCAGGGATTCCCAGAACGCAGGACTTTCCGTGCTCAAGGCAGGATGGTCCCTGAGCAAACCCGAAAGAGCTGGCTGCCCCAGTAGGGCACAGAGGGCCTGGCCCTGCATGGGAACGGCCTGTCTCCAGGGCGCTTGCCAACATCTGCTGCTGGCCATGACTCAGCACTTTCGATGGTGAAAAACCACCACTTGTTTCCAAATCACAAACCCCCGGTGCGCCCTGACCCGAGTGGCCCCAGAAGACGCACAGGAGGAACTAGGGCACTCACTCCACGTGGTCCATCTCCACGGCTACCAGAAGGGCCCACTCACAGTAGCCCTTGCCCTGCTGGGCCGGGCCCTGGCAGGTGCAGAGGTGACCCAGCTGCAGGAGTACGTGGGTGAAGTCCCGGCCACACTCCCCACAGGGAAGCCTCGAGAACAGATGCACGGCCTCCAGGAGGTAGTGCTGGGCCAGCCTGCTGGCACCCACGTGCAGGCACAGGGTCCTGAAGTTGGCCAGCACCACTGCCTGGTTCCTCTGCTGGCCCAGGTCCCAAACCACCCATAGGGCGCGGTAGTAGCCCTCGGCTGCCTGCCTCGTCCCGCCCGTCCTCTTCAGAGCCACGGCCACCATGTTGGCAATCACACCTTCCTGGTCCTCGCTGGCCACCACTGCATCCTGGACAGACTGCAGGATGTCCAAGGCCACCCGGCTCTGCCCATGAAGTACGTGCAGCCAGGCCAGGGCCACCAGGGTGTCCACGATGGCACAAACTCTGGCAACAGCACTGGCTTCCACTGCCTGCGTCATGAAGGTGATGGCCGGCCGTGGTAGCCATGGTGGCTGTACGGCTGGGCCAGGCTGGCGTGGAGAAGGCCACGCAGAGCCTGGCCTGTGCCCAGGATTAGGGAGGCCAGCACTCCCCTGAGGTAGTGGGAAGTCTGGGTGGGGAGGTTGTGGGGCTGGAGGGCTATTGGAGAACCAGGTTGACTCTCCTCAGCGAGCTGGCCAGTGAGTCCTGTGTCCTCAATGAGGCCACCTTGACACAGCTTAGCACCAGGTGGGGCAGGCACTTGCGGCTGTAGATGTCAGCCAGGAGCAGGGAGCAGTCTGAGAGCCAAGCAGCATCTGGGGCTCCCGAGTCCCTGTGCAAAAGCAACCGCTGCTCTGGGAAGGACAGGGCCTCCTCGGGCTGCTTGAGGTGCACGTGGTGCCTGGCCAGCAGGAAGCAGGCCCGGGCCTCGGCCTGCAGGCTCTGGCCACCCACCGCCCACTGCAGCACCAGCTGCAGGAGCTCCCCGTCCGCCTCGGTGCTGCAGATGTGGCCGGGCGTCCCCAGGAGCAGGGCCATGGCTTTGGGAACCACCTGTGTAAAGTTCTTCCGGTTCTGCTTCCGGTAATGCTGGTCAGGTTGGCGTACACAGCCACCACCTGGAACAGGTCCCCGAAGCTGCCGTCCAGGGTCCCCAGTGTTTCCTCAAAGTACACCTGGGCCTGGGACAGCTTGAGCCTCCTGCAGCACAGCCGCCCCAGGAGGAAGCAGAGCCTGGCCAGGGCCATGAGGAGGCCAGCTTTCTTGGCTGCCCCTCGGGCCTGTGCCAGGCGCCCAGTCTGCTCCTCCTCGTTGCTAAAGCTGCAGAACATGCCGCTCAGCCATGGCAGCGCCACATCGTACAGGCCACAGAAGCTGGCCTTGTATCCGGAGGTGTTCAAGAACAGCAGCCGTGAGCTCACGGCCTCTGGATCTTCCAAGTCGTCTTCAGCTTCCAAGCAGAAGGAGGGATCCTCGGGGTCCTGCAAGCTCACGTTGCTGGATGCCGCACAGAGACCCCAGGACGCTGGCTCCTGGGCGCAGCCTGGGCAGGCCTTGCATTGTTCCAGAACATTCCTCACCTTCGGAAGGGTCTCCTGTGGCTCCAGGCCCAGGCAAGGTGGAGGTATTTCTGCAAGTCACAAAAATACCTAGACAGATTAGAGTCCAGCAGTGAGTCCTTGGTCCACTGGGGGCAGGGTCCCCGCATCCCCATCCTCTGTGTTCCTGGTACAGCTTGCCATGAGCCCTTGAGAATTATATGCAATGCAAACCCGGGGCCTGGAGCACGTAGGAACTCCAGCGCTATGGGGACAGAGAGAACACGCAGGCCCGTGGCCCGACTCTCCTACGAAATCATCCTCCTGTCCTGCTTTGTCGCCCACCTGACAGCATGGATTGAGGAGACTATGTCAGCTCAGTGATCCCTCAGAGATGCCTTTCCCTTTAGAAAGAATCAAAGCCTTCTAACTGGACCCATGTGTATGCAGCACCACAACTACAAATGTCACTTCTGTCAGCATATGGGCCCCCGGTGGGGTACAGGAATCCATGAAATCCTCAACAGCCAATCAGAGCTATTGATCAGCTCAAAAGCTGCTATGCAAAATTGGTAAAGCCACCGACGGCACAGGACAGGGATGTTGTACCCATGTACCCAGCTCCGTGCAGGGAAACGGACCATCCCTGCAGGAAGGATGGGAAAGCTTCCAGGCCCCTGTGGCCACCTTCACCTTGGATGGTCTGAAAACCTGAAGCCCACAGTTCCTAAAGGGTTCACAAAGGCCAGACTGCTCAAGCAGTCCACTGGCACCTGCTGTCTTTGGTGGATTCCTAGCCAAAGCCCCCTCCCAGAGGTGAGCAAATGAACGCATTTCCTGTTGGAAAACCTGGGATGAAAGGAGGCATTACAGGGAAGAAAAAAACTAGATTTAAACAGACTTTCTTTTTCAAGCTCACATGTAAAAACTATTTTCAATACAAACTGTCTCCTTATTCATCTGTAAAGCCTTGGAATTAAAAAATAAATAAATACGATTTAGAGGCAAATGTCTGACTTGACTTCACTAGATTAGCTAAGAAATCTCCCCCACCCGGCAGAGGCACACGGCCCCTCCCAGCCACCACCCTGGCCACCGGGGCAGCTGGAGAGCCACGTGCCTTTGCTCCAGGGACTTTGGTAGAGGGTGGAACCACCCCCTCCCCGAGGCTAAACCTACAACAGCCTTCCCTTCCCCATTGGCTTCCTGGGCCTCCTCTGGGACCTTGTGCCTGCATCCCAAATGTACTGGGATGGATCCCATTCCCAGGGAACTTCCAAGGCCCTTGGGGCGTCCACATCACCAGGCTGTCCACATGTGGACCCTGTGTGAGGGGAAGAGACAGAGCCCTAGAGGGGAGATGGGAGGGCCTCCCTGAATCAGCCCCTCAGGAAAGGGCAGACCCTTCAGGGACCTCAGTTGAGGCCCCTGCAACCTAAGGCTCTGAATTCTGCTACCCGCTGAGGGCAGTGTGGCCTCCCATCTCTGAGGCAGAGCACAGGGTGAACTGCAGCTTCTCCAGGTCATGAGAAAGGAACCCACAGCTCCATGTGGGCCCCAGCAGTGGAAAGGATGTCCCATCTCGGTCGGGGACCAGGCGGGCCAGCATGTTCATTGGAAGAAGTGTGGGACCCCACAGCCTCCAGTGTCAGAGTAGACGAGAGGGTCAGGCCCACCTCAGTCAACGTCCCCCAAGACCCCAGCCCACAGCACAGAGGGGTGACAGCCGCATCCAATGCCCACTGTACTCAGCTCTGTCACCTCCCCCGGCGTTACCCCAAGGCCCGGCTCATAACCAGAGGAAGCCTGAGCCACCTGCAAAACGCACCTTGTTCCTGCGGCTGCTCAGTCTCAGCTTCCTCTACTGAGTCTGGCAAGGGAGAAAAGAGAAGCAATCAACACCCCCAGCCAGCACCTCTGGTCCCATGTCAGGTTGAGCTGGGTGTCGGTGTTGCAGGGTGAGAGCATTGCAGGGTGCAGGGGTTGAAAGTAGTATCATCCTCTTCCCTCCTGGACCATGGGAACAACATCACTGGGGAGTGGACACTTTCTGCGATATTGGGAGTAACATCATCTTCTGTGCCTTGGAATATTAAGGACAATATCATGGGGGGGCGTGTACATCTTCTGCAATATTGGAATAATATTATCTCCTCTCCCCCTGCATACTAGGAAAGATATCACAGAGTGGGTGTTCACCTCCTGCGATATGGGGATTAATACCATCTTCTCCCCTTCCGGATATCAGGAAGAGTATCACACGGGGGTGTACAGTGTCTGTGATACTGGGAGTAATATCGACCTCTCAGCCTTGGAATATGAAGAAGAATATCACAGGGTGGATGTACACCCCCTGCCATATTGGGAGTAATATCAGCCTCTCCTCTCCATGGATATCAGGAACAATATCCCAGGCTGGATGTACGCCTCCTGCTCTACGGGGAGTCATATCATCCTCTCCCTTCCAGGATATTAATAACAATATCACAGGGCGGGTGAACACAGCCTGCGATACTGGAATTATTATCATCCTCTCCCCCTCCGGATACTAGGAACCATATCACAGAAGAGCTGTACCCTCTCTGCGATATTGGGAGTATTATCATAGGCTTCTTCCATGAATATTAGGAGCAATATCACCGGGTGGCTGTCCATTCATTGCTAAGTTGGGAGTCATGTCATACTCTACCCCCTGGATATTAGGATCAGTGTCACAGCGTGAGTGTACACCTACTGCAATATTAAAACTAAGATCATGTCCTCTGTCCCTGGATATTAGGAATGACATCACAGGTAGGTGTACACCCCCTGCGGTATTAGCAGCAATAATATGATTAATTAGTAAACATAAATGATCGATTTTAATAATTATCAGGCCAGTCTCGAACTCTTGACCTCAGGTGATCTGCCTGTCTCAGCCTCCCAAAGTGCTGGAATTACAGGCGTGAGCCACCGTGTCGGGCCAACACTTCTTGACATCTCTTTTTGGGCCTCAAATTTCGCATGCCCCAAACGCACTTTTCATTCTCCCTGCTATAACCCACGCCTCCCATAATCTTCCCCATCCCAATAACAGCATCTCTAGTCTCCCAGTTACTCAGGCCAAAATCCTTGACATCATCCTTAAAACTTCTTTTTCTCTCTCTTGTCATCCAACCCATTTAAACTCTCCTTTCAAAATATATGCCAGACCTAACCACTTCTCACCTTCCTCATCATTTCCAACCAGGTCCAGCCCTCATCATAGCGCTCTGGGTTACTGCAAAAGCCTCCCAATCGCCAGGCACGGTGGCTCATGCCTGTAATCCCAAGCACTTTGGTAGGCCAAGGCAGGTGGATCATCAGACGTCAGGAGTTCAAGACCAGCCTGGCCAAGGTGGTAAAACCCCTCTACTAAAAATACAAAAAATTAGCCGAGCATGGTGGTGGGTGCCTGTAATCCCAGCTATTCGGGAGGCTGAAGCAGGAGAATCACTTGAACTCAGAAGGCAGAGGTTAGAGTGAGAAAAGATCATGCCATTGCACTGCAGTCTGGGTGACAAGAGCGAAACTCTATCTCAGAAGGTTAAAAAAAAAAGTGTGCAAACCCACCTCTCTCCCTCCGCCTTTCACCCTGCCCTGCATTCTACCTTCCACTCTCAAACATTTCAGAAAAAAAAAAAAAATTATATCTACAGAGAGAGAAAAAGAAAGTACAAATGGGGTGACATGTTTGGGGAACCTGAGGGAAGACCATACGGGAATTCTCTGTACTATTTTTGCAACTTTTCCGTAAGTCTGGATTATTTCGAATTCAAGAGTTAAACAAAGGAGAAAAAAAAAAAAAACTATCTCCCTTTGTGAATCCATCCTGTCTTTCCCCTGGCAAATTAAGGACGCTCTCAACTAAGCACATCTATTTTTTCATGAACCCTAAAAGAACCTTTGCCTAGTTTTGACTTTCTGTGCTTGGCAGAAGTGTGTGTGTGTGTATTTCATATATATGTGTGTGTGTATATATATGTGTGTGTGTGTGTGTGTGTGTATATATAGAGAGGGAGAAATATATGTGTGTATATATATAAATATATATTGTATATTTGCAATGGTAATATATATATATGTGTGTGTGTGTGGTGTGTGTGTGTGTGTGTGTACATATATTACATACCCCATAGCCTGTCCTTAACCAGTTCTAAACTTAGTGGGAAAAATACATACCTAAGCAGAGAATTTCAAAATAATATGATGAATATTTTGATACAGGAATGTGTTACTATGGAACACGCTGCTAAGACACAAAACCTCCTAGATGGGACAATGAATGAATGAAGTTTTGCACCTATAGGCGCCCCCGCTGATATCCCCACAAACGTTTATAGTTATATGCATTTGCTTCCCCCAGGACCCCTGTTTCATAAGGGGTAGTCCTAGAGCCTAGCAAGTCCCTACTACAGCTGGCACACATATGCCATTCAAGAAAGAGTGGCGGAGTGAATGACGAGTTAAGAACCATTTGTCAGCCAGTGCTCAGTAACACAACATGCACTGGTATGCAAATTATATTTTTGTTGAAAGCAAGGGCAGGATCACAAATAATCCTTCCAGAGAAAGCAAACCTCAAAAGCTTCTTTACCTACTAAAGCACATTATAAGAAGCTCCCCTTATATAAAAGAAAACCTCCTCATTCGTTATCAATGGCATGTAAACCTAATAAGCCTTCACCTCTGATGACATCTCTTCCATCCCCAGGGCTAGATAAAGGAGGTTCTGGAAACCCTGGTAGATGTGAAGGGGACTCCCAGCTCTGACAGTCTTGAACCCTACGGGCGCGGAGGTCACACAGCAGGAGAACAACCGAGGGAAGCATCATCAGGCTTCGAATATGTTTGAACCAGAGACAGCAAATAGGCTTCAAACAACTGAAGATACCAGAGATTCATGGTGGCCACCTGAGGGGTTGTGCTCTTAAAACACAAAAATTAAAATTAAAATTAAAAAATTAAAAAAGGAAGGGGTCAAGAATCCATCAGGTCTGACTGAGACGTGTATCAGTGACTAACACCCCATATGGCAAAAGTACTCTGGTGTGCTTTGGGTACTCACAGCTTCAGCAGTATTCAAAGGTGTGTGCTTCCCTAAGACTAAGCCACGGAAATAGCCCCAGCAACACTGCCAGGAGAAATGTCTAACATGGATTTGGCTAGAAATACAGTTGTCTTTAACAAATTAACACTGAATAAATCCGGACTTATTAGAGCCTGCGAGAATGACATTCTCAATGATAACAGTTATCACTACAATCTCCAAACATCTGCGATCCTGCAAGGAGGAACTGTGACAGCGCAGGCCACGTGTCCAGAATGCTTCCCAGACTCCCTGTTACAGAATAAAAGAAATGAAAGCCCCCTAAGAATGTCTTCACTCACATTGAGCCAGTTGTTCCTTTGTGTGCATCTCTGTGCTAAAATGGCCATTCTTCCCCACAGCCTGAAGTCATATGCTCAAATAAATGGGACTCACATGAAGCCAGAAACGTGCAGATGCGAGGAAACCAACACAAACGAAATGGGCTGGAGAGTGTGGCCAGGAGGATGGTACTTCCCAGGAAGCAATTACTTCATCTCTGCCCATGAAGCAGGCAGTTGTCACTGTGCCCCAGGCCCACACCAGCCACTCTAAGTAGGTTCTTACCAAACTACCTCCAACAATCAACATAAATACACCACACAATTGGCTTCTGAAAGGACACCTTGCAACCAACAAGAAACTGTAAGCACAACTTTGAAAAACTGTGCAACTAAAAACCTTGGAAAGGGATAGGCCGGGCGCGGTGGCTAAAGCCTGTAATCCCAGCACTTTGGGAGGCCGAGACGGGCGGATCACGAGGTCAGGAGATTGAGACCATCCTGACTAACACGGTGAAACCCCGTCTCTACTAAAAATACAAAAAAACTAGCCGGGCGAGGTGGCTGGCGCCTGTAGTCCCAGCTACTCGGGAGGCTGAGGCAGGAGAATGGCGTGAACCCGGGAGGCGGAGCTTGCAGTGAGCTGAGATCCGGCCACTGCACTCCAGCCTGGGTGACAGAGCGAGACTCCGTCTCAAAAAAAAAAAAAAAAAAAAGAAAGGGATAAATACTGCCACATTTTGACTCAAATACTGTTAGGTGGTAGCACCGCAATAATTCACTGAAACAAAAGAATAAATGAGGAATACGTTTGTATAGGAATCAGAGGAAGCATGACTAATCATTTAAATAAATAGGTCAAGAAACTGCTAGGTTCAAATGCTACCGTGAGACACTGTCAGGGCCTTAGGCAAATTCACTTCTATCGGTCCTGTTTCTAGGTTCATCAAAAACCAGCTTAGGACTAGGGAATCTGTTGCTTCCCAAAGCCTTCCTTCTGTGATTCCAGCCCAGATTTTAGGACTGCTTTCCCACTTCGTATATGAAAGCACTTTCTATGTGTAATAGCAAGAGTACATTTCTGTGCTGAATGCGGTTTGGGACCTACTCTATGAGGAAGAATATCATCATGTAACTTTAAGCATGATGATAAGGCGCATTCTAGATAAGGATAACACATAAAATGTGGCCATACGCCTGTGCGTGCCTGGCAGGCAGATGGGGAAGTCTCATTTAATGAAGCCGGGGTGCCTGTTGCACCTTAACATCCTCAGTCCACGTCAAGTTCACAACGTCCTTCTGACATCAAACACAGGTATCACATACTTTTCTAAAGTTTCTACCCAAGATTAAAATATGCAGAGCACCGTGATAAAGACACCTCCATCCCCAGCATGTTGGCTCTCGTTCTGTAGAATTACATATTTGAGGTGTAAAATGATCACCAGGCTGCAGCGGCAAGCAAGACTGGGCTCCGAGGGGACAGCAGGCCCTGCAGCAGCCACCACTCCTGTCGCCACAGTCTGATGCAGCTGCAGAGAAGCTGTGACTGAGGCCATTCACTTTGTGAGAGAGCCGCACAGGAGGGAAAAGGTAGGGAAGGTAGGGAAGAGGGTAATGTCAGGCCTCTGAGCCCAAGCCAAGCCATCCCATCCCCTGTGACTTGCACGTATATGCCCAGATGGCCAGAAGTAACTGAAGAATCACAAAAGAAGTGCAAATGCGCTGTCCCACCTTAACTGATGACATTCCACCACAAAAGAAGTGAAAATGGCCAGTCCTTGCTTTAAGCGATGATATTATCTTGTGAAATTCCTTTTCCTGACTCATCCTGACTCAAAAAGCTCCCCCACTGAGCTTCTTGTGACCCCCCACTCCTGTCCACCAGAGAACAACCCCCCTTTGACTGTAATTTTCCTTTACCTACTCAAATCCTATAAAATGGCCCCATCCTTATCTCCCTTTGCTGACTCTCTTTTCAGACTCTGCCTGCCTGCACCCAGGTGATTAAAAAGCTTTATTGCTGACACAAAGTCTGTTTGGTTGTCTCTTCACAGGGACGCGCATGACAGGCAGATGCAGAGCCAGGAAAGGACCTGTGATGAGAACAGAAAGGAATGCACCTCCCTGTACATGTTATGCCCAGACCGTTTATTCCCGGAAGAAGACCACCAAAGTCCAGAGTCAAAGCCAAGCGGAAAGGATCTTTAATGCAAGTTCGAACTTGGTCTCTCCATTCTACAACATACAAGAGGGCCCCGAATGATGCATGTGCCCGCTTTTTATAGCCCGATGCATACAGCATATGTAAGGTTACAGAGGTACAAAGGAATTCTTTTGGTTGCAGCATCACAACTGGTAATTGGTTAATATTTTAAGTTATACAATTAACAGTTTTCTATTTGTTCCCGCACATTTAGTAAAACTACAAATGGTTGTGACCTTATCAGGGGCTCTCTAGGTGGTGTTTCTGAGGTGTGTGTGTGGGGGATGTGTTTGTGTTGGGCTCAGGAAGTCGGGACAAATTAGAGGAATGTGTTTGTACTGGGCCCAGGACTAAGATATGTGGCAGACACCGGTAATTAGAACAGAACAGAGCAGGACAGAGACTTTCACAACCTTTGTCCTTACAATGTCTGGAGTCTATACATAACCTAATCGGTTAGGTCCGGGGTCGATCTTTAACTAGGCTCAGGGCGCCGCCCAGGCTGTCAGGGCGCTGCCCAAGCTGTTTGCCTGTGGACTTCATTTCTGCCTTTTAGTTTTTTTTTCATTTGATCTCTTTCATACACACACTCAGATTTTATGACAATGTGCGCAGGGGGCTGAACTGCATGCCTGAGAACATTCCTCCAAGTTCTTCTGCTGATTTTCTAGATATTGTAAAATCTGAACTCAGACAAAATGTTTTTAAATCGTTTCAATCAACATCTTTGTCTAGTGCTCAGCATCATGTCTACATGATCATCTAGAAAACCAACTTCTGTTCTAAGGCTCACATCTTCCTATAAAGTCCCAGGGATTTTACAAGGGAATGCACCTCTCATTCGCATCAAGAACACACACAACTACCATTAAGAAATGCCTAATTTGCTTACATAATTTTTTAAACACCCAGATTTGAAATACAATAGAGAAGACAACTTTTTGATAGCTCTGCTTTCCCACTGCGAACTGCGGGTGGAGAAAATAACCTACCATGATTTCTAACCAGCCAACAACCTGTCTTCCCTGGCTGCAGTAGGAGCAATCTTTCTGAGCTCAGGATGAAAAAGATCCCAGCTGTTTAGGGGACAGATAGTCATCAGTTCTCAGCGGGCTTCCCGGGTCCCAAATCCCCATGTGAAATGTGAGAGTAAAAAGCTATCAATGACTAAGCATCTGAACGCTTATCCCACCTCGCCATCTGCTTCTCCTCCCATGCAAATTTAAAATTAATAAGCCTGCTATTAGAGAACAGAGTTGGTGCAGCATCTGTGTTCCTAAAATTATGGATAATTACCAGCCCATAATGGCTTCCAATCAGATTTGAGTGGTCCCTTAGACAGGAAGCTAAAGTGCCTCAGCCCTAAACTGAGAAGAAAAGAGAAACTGGAGTGCTCTAGGTTTGATTTTTTCCCCCTTGTTCTAAGGTTGCTGTTCCTGAATCTACTTCTACTGTCTTGTTTACAAAATGTATGAGAAACAGGGACATTAAAAGACATGTTAGAAATGGCCACTTTTTCTAGGTACAAACTTTGTGAACATGATTTTCAGCTGCTGGGTTTTTTCTCCACAAACTGTGAGCCTGGAGTACATTTTCTCCCTCATGGTTACACATTCAGAGTCAGGGAAGGTGGCTTTAGCAGTAAATAGGGGAGTGCAGTGAGAAGTGACCAGATACAGAGAAGGGCAGACAGGGACTCTACCTCGGTGGCCTGCGGCACTCCTGGGCCTCGGCCTTTACTTTTCTATCTGTACAAGGGATCTAAAGGCCCGTGATTCTAGGCCACGACAGCTATTCATACAGACATACGCAAACATCACACGCCTATGTGAAAAGCGGTGACACTTGGCTGAGTTCCTGAAGAAGTTATCTTGTATCATTTCTACTCAAGTACTCCACCTCCTTCCAGACAAGTATCTGAGGATGATGGGCTATCCCCCAGCAATGTGTGTAACCTCTCCTGCTTATGATCCCTGTTCACATAGCATTTTCCAAAAGCATTTGGTGTGAAGTGACAGAAGAAAAAAGAATAAGGTTCTTTCAGCCCATTCATTCATTTATTCATTCATTCAACAAATATTGACTAACTATCTACGTGCCAGGCACTGGTGATAAAACAGGGAACATATATTTTTGTAGTTAGAGACAGACAATCAGAAAGTATGTTAAAGAGTGATCAATGCTGTAGAGGAAAATACACCAGGAAACAGGAAAGAAGAATACCCCTAGCCACCCTACACTGGGGTGATGCTAGTGTTACAAAATGGAAACAGCGGCCGGGTGCTGTGGCTCACACCTGTAATCTCAGCTCTTTGGGAGACTAAGGCAGGCAGATCACCTGAGTTCAGGAGTTCACGGCAAAACGCTGTCTCTACTAAAAACATAAAAATTAGCTGGACGTGGTGGCATATGCCTGTAATCCCAGTTACTCAGGAAGTTGAGGCACAAGAATCCCTTGAACCTGGGAGGCAGAGGTTGGGGTGAGCCGAGATCACGCCACTGCACTGCAGCCTGAGTGACAGAGCAAGACTTTGTCTCAAAAAATAAAAATAAAAATAAAATGTAAACAGAGAATAAGATACCAAAAGAAAGAACATGAAGGATTAATTGTAACAAAAGCCTTTGTAAGCTGGTACTTTCCTTCCTGGATCATTGTCCCTTACAAATGGGAAAAAAGGGCAGGTAGGGGGTAGCATCAAAATGATGTTTTAAGATGGCTTCGGGTTTCAGATCTCTGACAGCCATACTCATATACTTCAAGGAAAAAGCTCTAGTTCTATAAGCCATCTGGGCAATGGTTTAATGTCTTTTTTTTTTTTTTTGAGAGTTTTTAAAATACAGGAAAACGTGTGTGTTCATTTGGCTGCTCTGTGCCCGCACACGTGCAAACTGTGCTAACAGGGTTTTCCATGTTTTGCTGAATTTGCCAGCTTGCCATAAACAGGCTTCCATGTCTTAATTGTCTATAAACAGCACAAACACCCAAAAATGCAAATCAAGACAAGCTGTCCCTTCAACTGCTGCTGCCATGATGACAGTGAGTGACAATTGGCCAAATCAATACGCGGAGACTGAAGCTGTCCGGCAGAGAGCACGGGGTCGGCTGCTTTTCCCATAGCATTTAAAGAAACAAGCGGAAACGGCTCTCCGCACAGGACAGACACGTCCTTTGTTCTTTGAATAAATACTGTCAATGTCCAAAATACTTACTCCATCACACTATCTATATGGAATTCAAGTTCCTTCCAATACCATGAGTAATGCCACTGACAGACTATGTTTAGCCATAATGACCCATTAGCATTCTTTTTCCTCTAAAATGTTGAAATAATAACATTGAGTGCGCACTCACGATGTGCCAGGCTCTGAGTTTGATCTCGTTTGGTTTTGGTTGAAATCCTGTAAGATCAGTACCATATTCTCTCATTTTTCATAGACGAGGAAACTAAGGCAGAGAAAGGCTAAGTAAGTTGTCCATGGTCACAGGTTATTTAGGAACTTTTCTCCAAACTTTCAAAAGTTAACTACTGCCACTATTACAAATGGGTTTTTGTTTGTTTGTTTTTGTGTTTTTTTGAGACAAGGTCTTGCTCTGACCAGGCTGGAGTGCAGTGGCGTGATGATGGTTCACTGCAGGATCAACTTCCCGGGCTCAAGTGATCCTCGTACCTCAGCCTCTCCAGTAGCTGGGATTACAGGCATGAGCCACCACACCTGGCTAATTTTTTAATTTTTATTTTTTCTAGGGATGGGGTTTCACCATGTTGCCCAGACTGGTTCCAAACTCTGGGCTCAAGAGATCCTCCCAGGTCAGCCTCCCAAAGTCCTGGGATTACAGGTGTAAGCCACTGTGCACAGCCCTACAAAGGTGACTTACACAAAGTCAGAGCAGTGAGCAGGAAGAGAACAGAGACTTCAGCGAGTCTCCTGGCTGTTGCAACACCATATCCCTCCTCCATACCGTCATGTGTCTACACCCACCAAGCTCCCAGACGTTGAAGGCAGGCCAGCTAAGAGACGGAACAGCAGTAAAGAAAGAGAAGCTGCAGACATGCGTCTTGATTTCAGCTCGAGCGGGCCTCTCTGCCCTGCAGCTGCACAGGCAGAAACCAGGGCCTGAGTCTGAGGCAGTGTGTTTGGTTCCTGGCAGGTCATCTTTTGGGAGAGCATCCCATACAATTAGTGTTACACTTCTCAAAAAGGAAGCGTGACTTTTATAGAAAAATCAATTCCATTTGGGAGAAAGGTCTAATAAAACCACAAAAGGATAATACATTCATACAACAAATTAAATTCATCTGCCACCAACTGAAATCCTAAAGCCCTCTAGGCACACAGCTGCTTTTCTGAGCTGAAATTCAACTCCAGTTGAGAAACAGGTCAACTTTTCTAAAAAGATATCATTTTCACATGACTTAAATAAAAATTCCTTTCCCTCACTTGTCATTCTCCAGATTTAATGGCTCTGCTGGCCTTCCTCTCATTTAGGCCATGAGCACTGACTGCATGTCTGCTATGGGGGGGACTCCAAGGGAGGCACCCTAGGGAACACAGATGACCGCAGCACAGCGACACCCTCAAGGAGCACACACAGGGAAGGCAAGATGATACAATCGCAGCCTTCACACAGAAAAGAACTTGGCATCCATAGCCCGTCCCATTTCTAGAAAACAATGATGCTGAGTCAGTAACATTTACGGAACAGCCTGCAGTGTGGAGGCAGGCACGAGGGGGCTCCATGCGGGGAAGAGCACCTTCAGAAGGGGCATGCAAACAACGTGGAGGCAGGAGACGCCCCCACGCACAAGGGCCAGCCTAGGGTCCTGCAGAAATGCCCATGCATCTGGGAGGAGGGAGAGAGAACAAGATACTTAAATACTCCAAAATGAATAGAAGCCTCCCAAGAACCTCCCCCGAAATGGGGCAGGGATTTACAAAAGACCAAACCGAGCATGCGCAGTTACCTGAGCATAGCACCACCAGAGTGAGCTATTCCAGGAAGAAACAGGGTCCCTAGAAACCTGAGCCTCTACTCCCAGCTCTGTGACTCATTCACCCTATGACCTTGGTGAAGGCTCTTAGCTTCTGTGAGCCACAAGAGAATCACGGGAAAACAGAAGATATGAAAACTGCTCTGCCTTTTTCACGGAACTGCTGAGGGAATAAAATCAGATAATGGATTTTAAAATTTTCTGTGAATTACGAAGCAAAATACGAACGTATGAAATCATTCTTACCATTAATAACAGCACTGTAAAATTAAGAGCAGAGTTAAGACCACAGCATTTTCCACACCCTTACTCCCGAGAGAAATAGTGAGTCCAGCCGATGTATTTGGGCAACCCCAGTATCTAGGCTTCGAGAGCCTCAAACAGCTCATGAACTCTGACAGTATCACTCCAGCCCATGCTCATTAAGTTCTCCAAGACAGCCAACTGACAGAAAATACTACAGCTTTTTCAGCTGGGCTTGAAGTCCTCCAAGCTCACAGCACAGCTAAACAATGAAGAAGAGGTTTTCTGTCACTAGACTCAAAAGCTGGCTTTTGTAGATTCCCATAGACAGAACATTCAAGGCCGGGTGTGGCGGCTCATGCCTGTAATCCCAGCACTTTGGGAAGCTGAGGCAGGAGGATCACCTGAGGTCAGAAGTTCAAGAAGAGCCTGGCCAATATGGCGAAGCCCCGTCTGTACTAAAAATACAAAAATTAGCCAGGCATCCTGGCGGGCACCAGTAATCCCAGCCACTCGGGAGGCTGAGGCAGGAAAATCGCTTGAACTCAGGAGGCCGAGGTTGCAGTGAGCTGAGATCATGCCACTGCACTCCAGCCTGGGAAACAAAAGCGAAACTCCATCTCAAAGAAAAAAAAAAAAGAAGAAAGAGCATTCTTTTTTGTTGATGTTAAATTTCCTGTGCTTAACACAGAGAAATCATATAACACTGAAATCCTGAAAAACATATCATAAAAAGCATTTAGTGACTGAAAAGACATTCAATATAACCTGTAACAATGAGTTCCCCTCCTCTTTCCAGCCAGCTCCACTAATGCTGTGACCCTTAACAATGCTTTCACTAAAACAGAGGAAAATTAATAGGACTGCTTACCCCACTCAGCTGACAGCTAAACCAGTGCTTCTCCCCGGGCTCACTAAAGATGACCTTTACCCAAAACCAGGCTGCAACAACCCTGTAACTGTTGACCCCCGCATCTGGCCGAGTCAGCCCAGCCATCCTGACTTTTTGTTCTGGCAAAATTACTGTCTTCCACGTCTACCTTCCAAGTAGCTAAATCAGAGATCTGGCCTTGGGGCAGGCTTGAAGAATCCCTGTTTTTGGTCCTCAAGAGGTCTCACCAGGGTCTGGGACAATTTCAAGACATGTGTCCTTAAAAAGGAAAAAAACCTCACATACATGGCTCTCACAGAGCTCAGGCAGAGCTCAGGCAAGGCTTGGGAGGTGGCCCTGAGGTTTGGGTGTGTCATCTATGATAACAGCTAAGAGATCTGAAGCCGGCTGTCTGGTTTCAAACCTCAATTCCAACAGCACTGGCTGTGGGATGTTAGACAATGCCCCCAGCCTCTCTGTGGTTCAGTTTCCTCACTGTAAAAGTGCCACAATAATAGAGCTGCTCTAAAATTAAGTGAATTAGTGCATAAAAGGTCTTTAGAACAATGCTTGGCACATGGGGGAGTTCAACAGACACGTATTGAACAGAGTAACTTCGCAATTACTAAATATACTCATGCAGGCCAGGCGCGGCGGCTCACACCTGTAATTTGAAAACTTTGGGAGGGTGAGGCCAGAGGGTCACTTGAGCCCAGAAGTTTGAGACTAGCATGGGCAACACAGCACTATTCCATCTCTAAAAATAAAACATATATGTATACATACACTCATATATTCACAGTGTATTTATAATATACAAAATAGCTGAAATACAGACTTAACTATTCACAATGGTTACTTCTAGAGAAGGGGGAATGCAAATTTCAGATTTTTACCCCACACATATATTCTTGTATTCTCTGAAATATTTAAGCAAATTGTATGTATAAATTTGCCCCAAAACACATAGCAGAACAATATCGTTTTGACTCAAAAATCTTCAAATCATGATGGAATTGTTCTGTGAAAGTACAGTTAGAGAGATGAAACGTCTCCCTCCAGCCTAAATGTTCTTTCATACGACCTATATGACACAAACCAATGCAGACACCCCAATCCTTTTCCTACTGTCATAAGAAGTTTTCAGTGAACTGCATTCCCCTTTACAAACTAGATGATAGTTACAGTTACAAGGCAAGAACGTGGATCTAGTTCTGCTTTTTCAAAGGCCAACGTTCCTCACATAATAGCAATGCATTCTTCAACCGGTCAACAGCCCACAACACCTGAGGTGACAGACGCAAAGTGCTTGGCACTTACTTACCCTTACCGGTTTATTACAAAGAAGAGAACACAGGAACAGCCAAATGCAAGAGACGCACAGAGCACACCATGGGGCAGAGAGGTCGGGGCTCCCATGCCGTCCCTGGAAGTGCCTCTTCCCCAGCACCAAATGAGTTCACCAAACCAGAAGCTCTCCAAACCCAATATTTAGAGGGATTTATGGAGTTTTCATAACATAGACATGATTAAGTCATTGGCCACCCGTGACTAGCTCAATCTCCAGCCTGTCTCATCTCCCCTCCCAGAGGTAGGGGTGAGGCTGATCCATCCAACTCTTTAATCATGACTCATCTTTCTGGCAACCAGCCCTGATCCCGAACCTGTCCAGGGGCCCGAAGCCACCTGTCATCTCATTATCATACAAAAGACACTCCTATCACCCCAGAGATTCCAAAAGTCTTAGAAGCTCTTGTGTCAGGTATTGAAACCTAAGACCAGATATTACAACCAATGATGTTCCTATTGCTCAGGAAGCTACAATGGTTTTAGAAGCTCCGGGCCAAAAACCAGGAAGAATACTAAATAGATACACTATTGTACTATGTATCCCACTATCATGATAATTTTCTTTTGAGACAGAGTCTACCTCTGTTGCCCAGTTTGGAGTACAGTGGTGCGATCTCAGCTCATGGTGCGATCTCAGCTCACTGCAACCTCCACCTCCCAGGTTCAAGCAATTCCTGTGCCTCACCCTCCTGAGTAGCTGGGACTACAGGTGTGCGACACTACAACTGACTAATTTTGGCATTTTTTAGTAGAGACAGGGTTTCACTGTGTTGGCCAGGCTGGCCTTCAACTCCTGGCTTCAAGTGATCTGCCCGCCTCAGCCTCCCAAAAATCTGAGATAAGTCACGAGCCACCATGCCTGGCCTCACTATCACAATAATTATACTGAGAGGATGGGGGAGAAAAACGTGGGCAACAGGAGGAGCGGGGAGGATAAGCAACCTGAATCCTTGTCTTCCACAGTAGGACATCTCCCTGTCTTTCACACAATCTAGAAGAACGAGCTAAAACATAAACACAGTAACCTCCAAGGAGCAGGGATCAGATAGAGAAGGGTAAGGTAGGGGATTGCTGGGTTTTGTCCTAAGTCTTGTTAATTCCTGACTCTTAGAGCTGTATGCCTATACAACTTTGCTAAAAATGAGTATTACCTGTAATCCAGCACTTTGGGAAGCCAAGGTGGGCAGATCACGAGGTCAGGAGATCAAGACCATCCTGGCTAACACGATGAAACCCCATCTCTACTAACAATACAAAATATAGCCAGGCGTGGTGGTGGGCACCTGTAGTCCCAGCTACTTAGGAGGCTGAGGCAGGAGAATGGTGTGAACCCAGGAGGCAGAGCTTGCAGTGAGCTGAGACCACGCCACTGCACTCCAGCCTGGGTGACAGAGGGAGACTCCATCTAAAAAAAAAAAAAAAAAGAGCACTTAATTTTTAATCAAAATCTGATACTTGACCGACAACAATAGTATACTAAGTGATACGGTTTTTTGTTTTTGTTTGAGAGAGGGTCTTCCTCTGTTGCCCAGGCTGGAGTGCCGTGGTGCAATTTTAACTTACTACAGCCTCAAATTATTGGGATCAGGTGATCAACCTCCCGAGCAGCTAGAACCACAGGTGTGCACCACCACGTCCAGCATTTTTTTTTTTTGGTACAGTTGGAGATCTCGCTATGTTGCTGGTCTTAAAGTCCTGACCTCAGTGGATCCTACTGCCTCAGCCTCCCTAAGTGCTGGGATTACAGATGTGAGCCACCACACCAGGCCCAAGTGGTGTATTCTGAAATTTTTTGGAATCCAACCACTTTGAAAATGTATGGAGAGCTATAAATCGTCTCCCCATAAACACATGGATGCATATACACAAAATTGTTGCACAGGATTTTAGGGACGTCATAAATTTCTGAGAGCTGGGTTAAGAACCTTAGGATTATGGATTCTGATTTATTTTTCTTTTTTTTTTTTTGAGACAGAGCCTCACTTTATCGTCCAGGCTGGAGTGCAGTGGTGTGATCTCGGCTCACGGCAAGCTCCGCCTCCCGGGTTCACGCCATTCTCCTGCCTCAGCCTCCCGAGTAGCTGGGACTACAGGCACCTGCCACCGTGCCCGGCTGATTTTTGTATTTTTAGTAGAGGCAGGGTTTCACTATAGCTAGGTTGGTCTCAATATCCTGACCTCATGATCTGCCCTCCTCGGCCTCCCAAAGTCTGGGATTACAGGTGTGAGCGACCACGACGGGCCCTAGATTCTGGTTTATTACAGGAAGTGTATTTCAAGTCAGAGCTTGTCATTTATTGTACAGGAAAATAGAAACTTCATTTAAAAAATCAAAAACACCCACATGATAGAATGAGGTTCTGCTTGGTTTTAAACTACTTGGTGACCACCATCAGTTATTTTCTTGACCACAGGATGCACCTAATTCCTAACTATGGAAAAAGGTACAAACATTGTTTATTGGGCTTTTGGCTTCAGCCTTGAAACAATCGGATTCTCTCCAACTCAGGAATGTGAATCGCTGTTGGGTTGATGCAGCTGTTTCCATTCTAGGAATGGACCTGGAATCATGTACTTTTCACCCATGGAGAGTCCTTTGTGTAAAACTTGAAAAGGCAACGTTCCAAATTCCCCATATGGGTGTTTCTTCCAGTAGAGGAATTACTCTAATGACTTCTTAGCAAAACTTACATAATCAGTGCAGGCCATCAAAATACTCCAAAACACAAAGATTAGCTCCATTTCTGACGGACCTGTCTACACTGCTATCAGTCTCACCAACAGCCTCACCATCAAGTCAGAGGAACGGTGTTTTCATTTAAGAAGGATCTTCATGGCTGGGTGCAGTGGCTCATGCCTGTAATCCTATCACTTTGGGAGGCCAAGGTGGGTGGATCACGAGGTCAGCAGTTTGTGACCAGTCTGGTCAACATACTGAAACCCCGTGTGTACTAAAAATTAAAAAATTAGCCGGGCTTGGTGGCACGTGCCTGTAGTCCCAGCTACTCAGGAGGCTGAGGCAGGAGAACTGCTTGAACCCGGGAGGTGGAAGTTGTGGTGAGCCAAGATCTCACCACTGCACTCCAGCCCGGGCAACAGAATGAGACTCCATCTCAAAAAAAAACAAAAGAAGGACATCCACGTTCCTGCCAATTTGCAAAAAAAAAAAAAAAAAAAAAAGATGTCTGTTAACCAGGGGCAATGAAAAGCACCTCCCAGGCTGCTGTAGTAAGTGGATCGGTAACTGTGGTGGGAGATTCCAACCCCCGAGACCTGTGACTATGTCACGCAGCAAAAGGGCTTTGCCACAGGCCTTAGGAGAAGGATCCTGGGCTATCCAGGGAGTTCCAATCTAATCCCATGAGCCTCTAAGATCATAGAACTGGCCAGGCGAGGTGGCTCACCTCTGTAATCTCCGCACTTTGAGAGGCTAAGGCAGGCGGATCATGAGATCAAGAGATGGAGACTACCCTGGCTAAAATGGTGAAACCCCATCTCTACTAGAAATACAAAAATTAGTCGAGCATCATGGCGGGCACCTGTAGTCTCAGCTACTCAGGAGGCTGAAGCAGGAGAATCACTTGAACCTGGGAGGTAGAGGTTGCAGCGAGCTGAGATCACACCACTGCACTCCAGCCTGGCCAACAGTGCAAAGACTCCATCTCAAAAAAATATTTTAAAATAGGGCTTAGAACTTTCTCCGAGTGGAAGAAGAGAAATGCACACAGGGAAACTGGAGAGCCTGACCAGGTCCCTGGCCTAGCTAGTCCTGAGCTGATGGGACCACGTGCAAAGACCAGATAGAGGCCTCAGGAGCTGAGGGCAGCCCCCGACAGATGGCCAGCAAGGGAACAGACACCTCAGTCCTGCAACCACAAGGAACTAGATTTGGCCAAAAGCGCTTGGAAACAATTCTCCAATGAGGAATGCAGCCCAGACCACATGGTGATTTTTGCCCAGTGACACCCACGTCAGACTTCTGCCCTACAGACCTGTGAGATGATACAATTTCAATTGTTTTAAGCCACGAAATATGTGGAAATGTGGTAAAGCAGCAACAGAAATGAATACAGTGATTTACGTGGAAACCCCTAGAAGAGTGTCTGGCACGGTGTTGTCACCTGACAAGCGTTTCCCGATTTCCTTACATCGCAAGGCAGGGCTGGCCACACTCCATCCAAAAGAGATGATACACTTGCTCTTACAAAACGGATTCAGTGAATTACAAATGGCCCGGAACACCTACAAATTTCAGGTTTCAGGTAAGTGATCGCCTTTCCTTTCACTTAGAAACCTCCCAATGCTCATCTTACTGATAAACTCTAAGGACCAGGCAGGAGACAAAACACCAGACAAACCCCGAGGTGAGTCAAAGCCCCAGATGCCCCGAGGGAGTCCATCCCAGCACTCACTCCGCTGCACTGAAATGATGTCCAGGTCAGTTTATCCCACTAGACCAAGAACTCCAGCTCTCGGGCGGAGCAAGATGGCCGAATAGGAACAGCTCCAGTCTTCAACTCCCAGCGCGAGCGACACAGAAGACCGGTGATTTCTGCATTTTCAACTGAGGTACTGGGGTCATCTCTCTAGGGAGTGCCGGACAATCGGTGCTGGTCAGCTGCTGCAGCCTGACCAGCGTGAGCTGAAGCAGGGAGAGGCATCGCCTCACCTGGAAGCGCAAGGGGGAAGGAAATCCCTTTTCCTAGCGAGGGAACTGAGACACACAACACCTGGAAAATCGGGTAACTCCCACCCCAATACTGCGCTTTAAGGAAACAGGCACACCAGGAGAATATATCCCACACCTGGCCGGGAGGGTCCACGCCCACGGAGCCTCCCTCACTGCTAACACAGCCGTCTGCGGCGATCTATCCGCAAGGCAGCAGCGAGGCTGGGGGAGGGGCGCCCGCCATTGCTGAGGCTTAAGTAGGTAAACAAAGACGCTGGGAAGCTCGAACTGGGTGGAGCTCACAGCAGCTCAAAGAAGCCTGCCTGTTTCTGTAGACTCTACCGCTGCGGACAGCGCACAGCTGCAGTCCATTAGGGGAAAGAGCGGGGCGTGGCAGACGCGAACGACTCTGTCTGACAGCTTTGGGGAGAGCCGTGGATCTCCTAACGCGGAGGTTGAGATCTGAGAACGGACAGACTGCTGCTCAGGTGGGTCCCTGACCCCTGAGTAGCCTAGCTGGGAGACATCCCCCACTAGGGGCAGTCTGACACCCCACACCTCACAGGGTGGAGTCACCCCTGAGAGGAAACTTCCAAAGAAAGAATCAGACAGGTACACTCGCTGTTCAGCAATATTCTATCTTCGGCAACCTCTGCTGCTGACACCCAGGCAAACAGGGTCTGGAGTGGACCTCAAGCAATCTCCAACAGACCAACAGACAGTCCTTCTGACTGTCAGAAGGAAAACTATCAAACAGGAAGGACACCTATACCAAAACCCCATCAGTACGTCACCATCATCAAAGACCAGAGACAGATAAAACCACAAAGATGGGGAAGAAGCAGGGCAGAAAAGCTGGAAATTCAAAAAATAAGAGCGCATCTCCTCCTGCAAAGGAGTGCAGCCCATCGCCAGCAACGGATCAAAGCTGGTCAGAGAATGACTTTGACGAGATGAGAGAAGAAGGCTTCAGTCCATCAAACCTCTCAGAGCTAAAGGAGGAATTACGTACCCAGCGCAAAGAAACTAAAAATCTTGAAAAAAAAGTGGAAGAATTGACAGCTAGACTAATTAATGCAGAGAAGATCATAAACGAAATGACAGAGATGAAAACCATGACACGAGAAATACGTGACAAATGCACAAGCTTCAGTAACCGACTCGATCAACTGGAAGAAAGAGTATCAGCGATTGAGGATCAAATGAATGAAATGAAGCGAGAAGAGAACCAAAAGAAAAAAAAAGAAGAAAAAGAAATGAACAAAGCCTGCAAGAAGTATGGGATTATGTAAAAAGACCAAATCTACGTCTGATTGGGGTGCCTGAAAGTGAGGGGGAAAATGGAACCAAGTTGGAAAACACTCTTCAGGATATCATCCAGGAGAACTTCCCCAACCTAGTAGGGCAGGCCAACATTCAAATTCAGGAAATACAGAGAACGCCACAAAGATACTCCTCCAGAAGAGCAACTCCAAGACACATAATTGCCAGATTCACCAAAGTTGAAATGAAGGAAAAAATCTTAAGGGCAGCCAGAGAGAAAGGTCGGGTTACCCACAAAGGGAAGCCCATCAGAATAACAGCAGACCTCTCGGCAGAAACTCTACAAGCCAGAAGAGAGTGGGGGCCAATATTCAACGTTCTTAAAGAAAAGAATTTTCAACCCAGAATTTCATATCCAGCCAAACTAAGCTTCATCAGTGAAGGAGAGAAAATCCTTTACAGAGCAAATGCTTAGAGATTTTGTCACCACCAGGCCTGCCTTACAAGAGACCCTGAAGGAAGCCCTAAACATGGAAAGGAACAACCGGTACCAGCCATTGCAAAAACATGCCAAAATGTAAAAAGACATCGAGGCTAGGAAGAAATTGCATCAACTAACGAGCAAAATAACCAGTTAATATCATAATGACAGGATCAAGTTCACACATAACAATATTAACCTTAAATGTAAATGGACTAAATGCTCCAATTAAAAGACACAGACTGGCAAACTGGATAAAGAGTCAAGACCCATCAGTCTGCTGTATTCAGGAGACCCATCTCACATGCAGAGACATACATAGGCTCAAAATAAAGGGATGGAGGAAGATCTACCAAGCAAATGGAGAACAAAAAAAAGCAGGGGTTGCAATCCTAGTCTCTGATAAAACAGACTTTAAACCATCAAAGATCAAAAGAGACAAAGAAGGCCATTACATAATGGTAAAGGGATCAATTCAACAGGAAGAGCTAACTCTCCTAAATATCTATGCACCCAATACAGGAGCACCAGATTCATAAGCAAGTCCTTAGAGACCTACAAAGAGACTTAGACTCCCATACAATAATAATGGGAGACTTCAACACTCCACTGTCAAATTAGACAGATCAACGAGACAGAAAGTTAACAAGGATATCCAGGAATTGAACTCATCTCTGCACCAAGCGGACCTAATAGACATCTATAGAACTCTCCACCCCAAATCAACAGAATATACATTCTTCTCAGCACCACATCGCACTTATTCCAAAATTGACCACATAATTGGAAGTAAAGCACTCCTCAGCAAATGTACAAGAACAGAAATTATAACAAACTGTCTCTCAGACCACAGTGCAATCAAACTAGAACTCAGGACTAAGAAACTCAATCCAAACCGCTCAACTACATGGAAACTGAACAACCTGCTCTGAATGACTACTGGGTACATAACGAAATGAAAGCAGAAATAAAGATGTTCTTCGAAACCAATGAGAACAAAGATACAACATACCAGAATCTCTGGGACACATTTAAAGCAGTGTGTAGAGGGAACTTTATAGCACTAAATGCCCACAAGAGAAAGCAGGAGAGATCTAAAATGGACACTCTAACATCACAATTAAAAGAACTAGAGAGGCAAGAGCAAACACATTCAAAAAGCTAGCAGAAGGCAAGAAATAACTAAGATCAGAGCAGAACTGAAGGAGATAGAGACACAAAAAACCCTCCAAAAAATCAATGAATCCAGGAGTTGGTTTTTTGAAAAGATCAACAAAATGACAGACCGCTAGCAAGACTAATAAAGAAGAAAAGAGAGAGGAATCAAATAGTCGCAATAAAAAATGATAAAGGGGATATCACCACCGACCCCACAGAAATACAAACAACCATCAGAGAATACTATAAATGCCTCTATGCAAATCAACTAGAAAATCTAGAAGAAATGGATAATTTCCTGGACACTTACACTCTCCAAGACTAAACCAGGAAGAAGTTGAATCCCTGAATAGACCAATAGCAGGCTCTGAAATTGAGGCAACAATTAATAGCCTACCCACCAAAAAAAGTCCAGGACCAGATGGATTCACAGCTGAATTCTACCAGAGGTACAAGGAGGAGCTGGTACCATTCCTTCTGAAACTATTTCAATCAATAGAAAAAGAGGGAATCCTCCCAACTCTTTTTATGAGGCCAACATCATCCTGATACCAAAGCCTGGCAGAGACACAACAAAAAAAGAGAATTTTAGACCAATATCCCTGATGAACATCGATGCAAAAAATTCTCAATAAAATACTGGCAAACCGGATTCAGCAGCACATCAAAAAGCTTATCCACCATGATCAAGTGGGCTTCATCCCTGGGATGCAAGGCTGGTTCAACATTCGCAAATCAATAAACGTAATCCAGCATATAAACAGACCAAAGACAAGAACCACATGATTATCTCAATAGATGCAGAAAAGGCTTTTGACAAAATTCAACAGCCCTTATGCTAAAAACGCTCAATAAATTCGGTATTCATGGAACGTACCTCAAAATAATAAGAGCTATTTATGACAAACCCACAGCTAATATCATACTGAATGGGCAAAAACTGGAAAAATTCCCTTTGAAAACTGGCACAAGACAGGGATGCCCTCTCTCACCACTCCTATTCAACATCGTGTTGGAAGTTCTGGCTAGGGCAATCAGGCAAGAGAAAGAAATCAAGGGTATCCAGTTAGGAAAAGAAGAAGTCAATTGTCCCTGTTGCAGATGACATGATTGTATATTTAGAAAACCCATTGTCTCAGCCCAAAATCTCCTTAAGCTGATAAGCAACTTCAGCAAAGTCTCAGGATACAAAATTAATGTGCAAAAATCACAAGCATTCTTATACACCAGTAACAGACAAGCAGAGAGCCAAATCAGGAATCAACTTCCATTCACAATTGCTTCAAAGAGAATAAAATACCTAGGAATCCAGCTTACAAGGGATGTAAAGGACCTCTTCAAGGAGAACTACAAACCACTGCTCAGTGAAATCAAAGAGGACACAAACAAATGGAAGAACATACCATGCTCATGGATAGGAAGAATCAATATCGTGAAAATGGCCATACTGCCCAAGGTGATTTATAGATTCAATGCCATCCCCATCAAGCTACAATGACTTTCTTCACAGAATTGGAAAAACGGCTTTAAAGTTCATATGGAACCAAAAAAGAGCCCGCATTGCCAAGACAATCCTAAGTCAAAAGGACAAAGCTGGAGGCGTCACGCTACCTGACTTCAAACTATACTACAAGGCTACAGTAACCAAAACAGCATGGTACTGGTACCACAACAGAGATATAGACCAATGGAACAGAACAGAGTCCTCAGAAATAATACCACACATCTACACCATCTGATCTTTGACAAACCGAGAGAAACAAGAAATGGGGAAAGGATTCCCTATTTAATAAATGGTGCTGGGAAAATTGGCTAGCCATAAGTAGAAAGCTGAAACTGGATCCTTCCTTACCCCTTATACGAAATTAATTCAAGATGGATCAGAGACTTAATGTTAGACCTAATACCATAAAAACCCTAGAAGAAAATCTAGGTAGTACCATTCAAGACATAGGCATGGGCAAGGACTTCATGTCTAAAACACCAAAAGCAACGGCAGCAAAAGCAAAAATTGACACATGGGATCTAATTAAACTAAAGAGCTTTTGCACAGCAAAAGAAACTACCATCAGAGTGAACAGGCAACCTACAGAATGGGAGAAATTTTTGCAACCTACTCATCTGACAAAGGGCTAATATCCAGAATCTACAAAGAACTCAAACAAATATACAAGAAAAAAACAAACAACCCCATCAAAAAGTGGGAAAGGATATGAACAGACATCTCAAAAGAAGACATCCATACAGCCAACAGACACATGAAAAAATGCTCATCATCACTCGCCATCAGAGAAATGCAAATCAAAACCACAATGAGATACCATCTCACACCAGTTAGAATGGCAATCATTAAGAAGTCAGGAAACAACAGGTGTTGGAGAGGATGTGGAGAAATAGGAACACTTTTACACTGTTGGTGGGATTGTAAACTAGTTCAACCATTATGGAAAACAGTATGGCGATTCCTCAAGGATCTAGAACTAGATGTACCATATGACCCAGCATCCCACTACTGGGTATATACCCAAAGGATTATAAATTACTCTACTACAAGACACATGCACACGTATGTTTATTGCGGCACTATACACAATAGCAAAGACTTGGAATCAACCCAAATGTCCATCTGTGACAGACTGGATTAAGAAAATGTGGCACATATACACCATGGAATACTATGCAGCCATAAAAAGGATGAGTTTGCGTCCTTTGTAGGGACATGGATGCAGCTGGAATCCATCATTCTTAGCAAACTATCACAAGAAGAGAAAACCAAACACCGCATGTTCTCACTCATAGGTGGGAACTGAACAATGAGATCACTTGGACTCGGGAAGGGGAACATCACACACTGGGGCCTATCATGGGGGGAGGGGGGAGGAGGGAGGGATTTCACTGGGGAGTTATACATGATATAAACGTCATGCACATGTACCTAGAACTTAAAGTATATAAAAAAAAAAAAAAAAAAAAAAAAGAACTCCAGCTCTCCATGTGTGAGTCACCAGTGCTGCCTCTGCATCTTGCTTCTCTGCTTCTACGATGGTGCTTCTGCACTTCACAGGAAATCTGTATCAATGTTTGTCAACACTATATATGACAGTATAACTTAATATCTGCACAGAAATAAATTCTCGAGGACCAGGGCCAGGTTTATTAGCCTTGTACTCCACTGCCACTGTCTGGGACATCAGAGCCACTTGGTAGAAGGTGATGAAGAGAGAAAAGGCAGAGGAGAGACAGGAAAGCAGGACCAACACTGCAGGCACAGATTCTGAGGTGGCTGGAGGAGAGGCAGGGCAGAGAAACTTCCTGGATACTGGAATGGGGTTCACTGTGATACCTGCTGCTGGATTTCAAATGTCAAAGGGGATGCTTTGCTGACCTTGACCTCTGACTGCCCTTTAACTGTCCTTTAGCTTTCCCAATCTCAAGACAGGGCACTTAGAACCTGCAAAGTCAAGAAATTATGCTTCATTAAAGCATGGGAATGTTATTTACATGGACGCTCATTACTTCATTTTCTACATGGGAATGTAAATAATTGAAGAGATTGTTAAAGACTAAATCATGCACATGCAATAACTTTGTAAAATATTAATGATAACTGAAACACAAATTTTGATGGTCCCCAAAAATGCTAAAATATAAAACAATACTGGCCAATTAAAGATAGAAAACAATCCTAATGAAGCTCCAACAGACACATTAAAACTTCTCTGTACATTAAACATTTGGGATTTCAAAGGAAAACCAGATTCATTCCATTCTTAATACGGCGTTTAAACAAAAAATCTTAGGTATACAATATTTCATTTAAAATTTACAAAATTCCATTACATTCATGATTTCATTTCATCTTCAAAACAATCTCCTGAGTTAGGCAGAACAGGTATCACTAACAACTAACTCCATTTTACAGGTAAGGGAACTGAAGTTCACAAAGTACTTGGACTTAAGAAAAGCTTTATTAGGGCCACATATCGAAACCAAATCCTCTGCTCAAAAGAACTAGAGTAAGTCATCTTTTACATATTATTCACACTTATATCCTGTCAACATCCCAAAAATGTTTTGAGGTAGCCTGCAATAATAGACACCTATCCAATAAAAACATTAAAATTAAAAACAGGTGGGGGAAAAAAAACAGCAGGTGACATGGGAGACAGACAAAGGTAGATACCAAAGACTGAGACTTAGAATCTAAGAAAACTTCATCTCTGACCTTCCAGTTCCAGGGAGATAATACTAAAGGAAACAAGATGGTGTATAGACTCATACACAGACAGAAGAGAGGTTGCATCAGTTCTTAACTATGAACCACTCCTGGCAGCCACAGCAAATCTCTAGGACAACATACCAATGGCATCAAAGCAAGAGTATACTTCAGTGATAGAGTGAATTAAGTTCCCTGTTTGGGACCCAGGCCAGGGCTAGAGAAAAGAACTCTGAAATGTAAAGCTCAAAAATATATCCTCTGTCGTCCAGGCACAGTGGCTCACACCTGTAATCCCCAGCACTCTGGAAGGCCGAGGCGGGCAGATCAGGAAATCAGGAGATGGAGACCATCCTGGCTAGCACAGTGAAATCCTGTTTCTACTAAAAATACAAAAAATTAGCCGGGCGTGGTGGCAGGCGACTATAGTCCCAGCTGTTTGGAAGGCTGAGGTAGGAGAATGGAGTGAACCCAGGAGGTGGAGCTTGCAGTGAGCGGAGATCCTGCCACTGCGCTCCAGCCTGGACAACAGAGCAAAACTCCAACTCCAAAAAAAAAAAAAAAAAAAAAAAAAAAAATTACATATATACACACATACCCTGTGTCTTCTCCATACCCAAGTGTCCCCTTCTGTGAGAGACTTCTTACACCATTGCGGGGAAGAGATTTTTCTGTGCTATATTTGCTTGAAAGAATTAAAGGTGTAGGGCAACAATTCTTGGAAATTATGTCGTTTACTATCCTCAAAAGTGAGAAAAATGAAGCCCAGAAGAGAAGACCTTCCAGGAAAATTCCAGAGCTGGAGGTAGACCCAGTTATTGTTTCTGTTTTTGTTTTGAGAGGAAGTCTCACTCTATGGCCCAGGCTGGAGTGCAGTGGAGCCATTTCACTCACTGCAACCTCCCCCTCCTGGGTTCAAGCTATTCTCCTGCCTCAGTCTCCTGAATTGCTGCGATTACAGGAGCCCCCCACCCCACCCAATTAATTTTTCTATTTTTAGTAGACACAGGGTTTCACCATGTTGGCCAGGTTGGTCTCGAACTCCTGACCTCTAGTGATCCGCCTGCCTAGACCTCCCAAAGTCCTCGGATTACAGGCGTGAGCCACCGCACCCAGCCAACCTGGTAAGTTTTAATCAAGTACTCTGAACTATGCAACAAACACTAGGAAGTAATAGAAAAAAAATTAATCTAAAAACCCTCTGGAGAGTCAAAGAATTGCAGATTTTAAATAGCATGAATACTTGAATTCATGGTATTGAAAAAGGACCTCGCACTTACCCGCATGTACAAACTGCCTGCCCACCTCTGTCAGAGTATTTTTCAAGCTGTGCTACAGTTAACTATGTACTGCCCAAAGCCAATCTGTCCCTGCAGATCATAAGCTCTTAAAGAGCAGGACTTCAGGAGAACAAGCAAAACTTCAGAGAGAAGGGAGCCACCAAAACAGAGTTCATAGCAATGGGTTGGCAGGAGCTGATGACTGGAGGTGGGCTGTAGCCTTGGGGTCTGGGACAGCGGAGGGCAGAGAAGGCAAAAGGGCCTGCATGACATGCTACAGGGCTAGGAGCCACAGCTGCAGCGATTAGTTCAGTTTTGTCTCGTATGCCTGTTACTTGTACACCATCTCTTCTTCAGAAAGAACTTCAGGTTGAGTACGTGGACCCTTGAGCCTTCTGCTGTTTGTCTCCGGGACGTTTAACACTCTTAAAAGGGGAAAACTGTCCAGTTGGATTATGCTTCCTGGGACATTACAGGTTTTTCAAAAGTTTGATGAAAGCATTCATTAAGGAGTGATTCCACTTTCTCTGGTGGCTGAGAAATACGCATCTGAGGGGCAGCATCAGGTCTCCCCACCTATGGACCTCACCCTGGCTCCCCCCTCATAAATCTGACCTCTAACTGTAACTGCCTTGGCCTCATTCCGTGGGTGTGGATGCTCCTGCTTGAAACGCATTTTCAGCCCGCCAAATTCTTGGGAGAGTTTCTTCCACTCTCCAGGCGCTGAGAGTTACAAAGTTCAATCTGGCTTTCCAGATTTTTTTTCTTCCCATTACTAACGGAAGAAATCAAGAAGCGCCAGGCAGAAGGGCCCTGCTCCCACCAATCAGAGCCCAGCCGAAGGCCAGAGCAGGAAGTCCGGTGGTGGGACGCGCGGTGACAACCCCTCACCCACCCGGGACCCGCCGGCCTGGGCAGAGGTCTGTGAGGCCGCTGCGGGACAGGTGCGGGCCCGCGCCTTTCGCTTTCTCCCGCCCAGCAAGTGAGAGGATAAATCACGGGGCGGGGGCAGTGCGCCCCCAGCAACCGCGCACAGACCCCCGCTACACACGCGTCCCAGGCGGGGTCGACCCAGACGAGTCACGGGACGGCGCACAGCCCCACTAGCAGGGCAGCCAGGACCCACGCGCGCGGGTCCACGCAGCCACCTAGATAAGTGACAAAACACTCAGGAAGCTATCATGCCGGGCCAGGAAAGAGCCCCCACCCAGAGTCAGGGACTCCCTCCTCTGAGGGTCCGCGCAGTCCCCTTGGTGAGTCTGGCGAAGCAGTCTCACTGCGAGGGAGGGCGGGGAGGGCGTTGGGTCCATGCAGGGCCCACTCTGCCGCACGCGGGGACCAGCCAGGCCGCGGAGGACCGGGCAGAAGCGAGCGCCCGGGTCCATGTAGTCCCCTCCGCGGCAGAGGCGGGGAGCCGGGGAGCAGTGGGGACCGGCCCGCACCCGCAGGGCGCCCGAGACCCCCGCGCTGGCCCAGGCGGTATCGCAGCAGACTCGAAGCCCCCGGTGCCACCGAGGCGGAGACAAAGCCCAGGCGCACGGACCCGGGGTCCCGACCCCGGACCCTGCGGAGCCCAGCTCGGAGTCGCCACGCTGGCGCAGAGACCCCCGCCCGTCTCGGAGACCCCGTCGCCCGTCGGCCAGTCTCACCTTGGGCCGCCGCCTCCCAGCGCTAGCTCCTCGCCGCGGCGCCTGGGCCGACTACAGCGCAGCTGAGCAGCCCACAGAGACGCAGCAGTCTTAACAAGGGAGCCCGGGGTGGGGCCGCCGCCGTTTCAGCCGGTGTTCCCAGCTCAGGATCCGGCTGGGATCAAGGAGCTGCAGCTGGCGCTGGGCTGAGGCCGGGACACACACCATGCAGGTGTACAGGGCCCCGCCCGCCGCCCGCCGCCCCGCCCCCAGCGGAGCCGGGCGCCCAGGGCCCGCCCCCCGGCCAATGGGGAGCGAGCTGTGCAGAGAGGGCGGGGCCTTAGGTCACATAGGGAGGTTGGGCCTTAGGCCTTAGGTAACATAGCATGTGGTTGTAATCCCAGCTACTCAGGAGGCTGAGGCAGGAGAATCACTTGAACCCAGGAGGCGGAGGTTGCAGTGAGCCGAGATTGTGCCACTGCACTCCAGCCTGGCGACAGAGTGAGACTCCATCTCAAAAATAAATGAATAAATAAAGCCCCTTGAATGTAAGAAATGTGGTAAAACATTTACTCTTTCCCATTACCTCATAAGCATGAAAGAGCTCACACTGCAGAGAAACCTTAAGAATGTAGGAAATCTGGTGAAGCCTTCAGATTTTCCAGTTTGTGAAAATTTGGGAGGCCTCAGACTGGAGAAAAGCCTTTTGAATTTAAATTTTTGGTAATGCCTTCAGTTGTGTTAGTTCCTTTGGATGGCATCAGCTCATTCCTGAGAAAAACCCTATGAATACCCAGAATGTGGGAATGTTTCATTTCTCTCATACCCACTCAAGCACATATGAAAATGCACACTGTAGCTGGCTGGACCTTGTAAATACAAGAACGTACACAGGATTAAAACTCTAATAGTTTAGAAACTGCAAGAATATTTTCAGTTTTAACATTCACTTGAAAAGTCATGTGAAATCTCCCACTGAAAAGAAATTCTATAAGTGAAGCTTTTCTAATTTGGAAAGGCTGATGCAAATTAATCATAGTGCAGTGCTTGGAAAAAATGTGTGAAATGTTACACAATTTACATTTAGCCAGTGTGTGGGATTTTCTTATCACTGCTGCTTATCCGCATGCCAAAAGTCAAATCTGCGGACTCAAGTCTTGCCGGCCTTAGACATAATGGCCTTACTGCATGTGGAGCTAACCCCAGGAAGATGGAGTGGCACTCTCTGGAGGATTAGGTGGTCTCCATCAATGTGGGTTGAGGGGCTCCTGAACTCTTTCCTGTAACCATGCAGAGAGTCTACACTGCCAGTGATCATGTGCCTCAACTCTTTAGATGTAGAAACTCAACATATTCAAAATATTCTGAAAGTTTCCATTGAAAGGAAAGAGAAAAGAGGTCAGGTGCCACGCTGCGGTGAAGAGAACTAGTAGATGGCTCACAAGAACACTCTGTCGCTACTTCTGTGCCTCTGTCACAACAAATATCCTGATCCTTTAGTTTTAAGGGTACAGGGCCATTTTCCTCCCTTTCTTACTGGTAGTTCTCAAGATAACTGTATGATATGCTGGGAATGCAATATCCTGATAATCAGGTGACATTGGTCAGAACAGCCCAGGCTCTGTTAGAGTCCGTGCTCGAAACAGAATGTCCTTTAACGCTTGTGTCCAGCAAACCACATCGTGTGAGAAAACCCAAGGTGGGTTCCTTTCTGGGGTCCCTCAGTTTTGTAGTGCAAGTGAAGCATTTACAGTCAAAACTCCATCCATCTGCTCTGGGTAGCTTTCCTGATCTTGCGGTAGCGGTTCATATTGAATCCCAGACTTCTGTTGTCTTCTGTTTGCTGTTTGTAAGTAATAAATTCACTTCATGGAATTTCTGTATGAATGTGTTTGGTCTCATTGTACTCAGAAATGTTGGTAGCCATTGCACAGTGAACCCGCCTCATCATTGGTGAAAACACTTATGGCCCCCTTATGCCACAGCAAGGAGGTTCATTCAATCAAACATAAACTTCGTGTTCATAAAACCCTGTAGCACAATTATTACCATGCGGGAGGCCTTTAATAATGGTGATGCTGATTTGAAGAACTCTGAAGGAAGAAATGGACACAAATGGGTTGGGTACTTGGGAGTCCCTGATAACTTAAAGCAACCCTTACTCCCCTCTGCCTAAAAAATGTGGAGAAGCTGGGCGCAGTGGCTCAGGCCTGTAATCTGAGCACTTTGGGAGGCCAAGGTAGGCAGATCACAAGGTCAGGGGTTCAAGACCAGCCTGACCAACATAGGAAAGCCACATTTCTACTAAAAATACAAAAATTAGCTGGGCAAGGTGGCAGGCACTTGTAATCCCAGCTACTTGGGAGGCTGAGGCAGGAGGATTGCTTGAACCTGGGAGGCGGAGGTTACAGTGAGTCAAGACCATGCCACTGTACTCCAGCCTGGGTGACAGGGCAAGACTCCGTCTCAGAAAAAAAAAAAAAAAAAGTGGATAAGAACTGAAACAGGTTTAAAATTTCACCTAATTGGAAATGCAAAGTTTACAAAAATAATATTTAAAATAAAAAGTTAAGTGAGTGCTCATTGAAATTTATGCCTCCACAAAATAGGTTGTGATTAACTTCCACATTTGTTGAAAGCCACCAAAGTTGGGAAGCCTCCGTGTCTGAAATTCACATGTGGGTCAAATAAGAATCATCCCTGGGGATACCCCAAAGTTTAAATATGGTATCCCCTGTGATATTATGAGGAATGACTGTACATAAAACAGATTGTTTTCCTTTAACTCTGACAATCATATTATCTTGCCTAAATTCTCCATAACGCATTGCTCTGCAGTATCCTATAGTGGACATAGGTTTCCTGACCAATGAGCACTAAAATTAATTGTGTGCAATTCCCCTATGTTCTTACCAAAATGGAAATCCCCAAATTCCACCAGTTAGAATAACATGACAGAATGTCAGATTTTGGGAATACGTAAGTTTTCTGTAAGGTTATTAGGTATTGATTCCATTTTATTAATAGACATAAATATATTTAGATGACCTATTTCTCCTGTGTTTTAGTCTTAATAGATTGTGTCTTTTAATTCATCCAGTTGGTCTAAGTTACCAAGTTTGTGGGTTATGGAGATTGTCATATTCTTTATTATTTCATCATCCATGGGCTCCCTAATATAAAGATCTCTTTTAATTCTTATGTTATTAGGTTGGTGCCAAAGCAATTGTGGTTTTGGACCATGAATTTTAAATTTTTATAACTAGGCTGCAACACATCTTTATTCGTCAAAATAGAACCCATTACAATGGGCGGGGCGCAGTGGCTCACGCCCGTAATCCCAGCACTTTGGGAGGCTGAAGCAGGCAGATCAGGAGGTCAGGAGTTTGAGACCAGCCTGACCAACATGGTGAAATCCCATCTCTACTAAAAAGACAAAAAGTAGCCAGGCGTGGTGGCATGTGCCTGTAATCCTAGCTACTCAAGAGGCTGAGGCAGGAGAATCTCTTGAACCCAGGAGGCAGAGGTTGCATAAAAATGAAGGTCCTCTCTTGTCTGCCACTAATTGCCTGTGTGATTTTTGGCAAATATTAGTCCTCGGGGCAATTCTGCTTCCTTATAAGGCTCCTTCCAGCTCTGAATTTTGTAACTCTGGTTTTACTCAAAGCTTCACTTTCCAGCTCCCCACACTGGGCTGTTCTAAAACGTTTGTTTTGCCTCCTGATTTTACTTTCCATGCCTTTTTGTTCTCCTCCACTCTCATTACTATCCCATAGTCTTTGGATTTAAGTTCTTCTAGAAAAGTTCCTCCTTTCTCAGCAATTATTTTTCAGCTTCCGTTGTCTCTGAAAAAATATTACAAATGGTCGATTTTATCTTGGAAAGAAGATCCAGAATGTGTTGGCTTCCTGTTTTGTTGGTGAAATGTCTAGAGCTTGGAGATTGGACTTGGGTCAGGATTCCCCACTAAACCTTCCATGAGATAGCTTCAGAGCGGCTGGGCGGGCCGCTATTTCTCTCTCTCTGCTCTGCTTTATTAAACTCAATTAATTTTAAATATGCAGGATAGGCCAGATGTGGTGGCTCCAGCCTGTCATCCCAGCACTTCGGGAGGCCACGGCGGGTGGATGAGAAGCTCAGGAGATTGAGAATAGCCTGACCAACAAGGCAAAACTCCGTCTCTACTAAAAATACAAAATTTAGCGGGATGTGGTGGTGCGCAACTATAGTCCCAGCCACTCAGGAGGCTGAGGCAGGAGAATCGATGGAACCTGGAGGCGGAGGTTGCAGTGAGTTGAGATCCCACAAGTGCTCTCCAGCCTGGGTGACAGAGCTTGACTCTGTCTCTCTCTCTCTTTCTCTCTTTCTCTCTCTCTCTCTCTCTCTCTCTCTATAAAAGAAAATATAAATATATATATGCAGGATAAGAGCATGTCTAATTCATCTGCTTTTATGGCCCAGTATGAATGTTTACATGGAAGCAGGAAATGAAACTTCCCATTTTTCATCAGCTTGTAGTCCCAAGCTGATGGTGTCCACAGCAGCCACCACGCCATGCACCCGAGGACTGCGGGCCCCCGATCGCGGGGGAGTGAGGCGCCACTCCCCATCCGGGCCCAGAGCAGCTGCCACGCCACGCCCCCCCGGCGGCTCGGGGACGCCACGGCATGCCCCCAGCCGCCGCCAGGCCACGCCCATTAGGCCGGGGGGTGTGGCGTGGCGGCTGCTGGGGGACCGGATCACGGGGCGTGGGTCCCCCACCCACCGGCGATCGGGGCCCCCAACCGCCGGGGGACGTGGCGTGGCGGCTGCTGGGGGCCCCGGATCACTGGGGGTGGGTCCCCCACCCCTCGGCGATCCGGAGCACTCGGCCACCGGGGGGCGTGGCGGGGCGGCTGCTGGGGGCCGGCATCGGGGGGCGTGGGTCCCCCGCCCCCCGGCTGTCGGGGGCCGCCAGTCGCCGGGGGGCGGGGCGTGGCTGCTGCTGGAGGCCACAGGTACGTGTACACTGCCTGTGGTATTAGGAGTAATAATATGGTTATTAAACATCAATGATCCATTTTAATAATTATCAATGGTACTAATAATAGGGTACCATTGTTCATTTTGGAGAATTATTTTAAGTACCTGATTATGCACGCTTAGTATCAATTATTAATATTAATGTCATTGAACAAGGATTATTAGTCTCTAATACTAATCATGATTTTCTTACTAGCATCACTTTGTATTAAGTAACATTCATGGCGGATATCATTATTTGATTATTAATGGTGATATTACTATTAATTATCATTCCAAATAGTTAACATTTTAATCCACTATCACTTGTTACGAAGTTTATTGTGATCATTAATATCGATTATTAGTATTAATATTTATTATATTTATTAATATTAACAATTAATAGATTTGTTCCTGGTATCCACCAGGGAGAGGATGATATTACTTTAAACATCACAAAAGGTGTACACGCACCCAGTAATATTGTTTCAAATTTCTGCTCGAGAGGGGAGGATGAGACAGGGAATATGGCTGGGAGTAGACAAACACGTGGGATAATGTAATTAATTCAGAGAAAAGACTACGATAGGACTCCGAATACAGGCGTGGCGTGGCGGCGGCTGGGCGGCACGGATCGCGGGGGGCAGGCACCCCGCCCCCCGGCGATCGGGCCCCCTAGTAGTGGGGGGCGTAATGTGGCGGCGGCTTGGGGCCCACAGGTAGGTGTACACTGCCTGTGGTATTCGGAGTAATAATACAGTTATTACACATCAATGATCGATTTTAATAATTGTTAATGCTACTAATAATAGGATACCACTGTTAATTTTCATAATTATTTTAAGTACCTGATTATGCACGCATAGTATTAATATAATATTAATGTCAATGAACACTATTATTAGTCCCTAATACTAATCATTATTTTCTTCCCAGCATCGCTTTGTATTAAGTAACAGTCATTGAGGATACCATTATTTGATTATTAATGGTGATATTAATATCAATTACCATTCCAAATCGTTAACATTTTAATCCACCATAAATTTTTACGAAGTTTATTGTGATCATTAATATCGATTATTAGTATTAATATTTATAATATTTATTAATATTAATAGTTAATAGACTTGATGCTGATATCCACCAGGGAGAGGATGATACTACTTTAAATATCACAAAAGGTGTACACTCATCCAATGATATTGCTTCAAATTTCCGTCCAAGAAGGGAATATGAGACAGGCAATATTGCTGGGAGAGGACACACATCTGGGATAATGTAATTAATATTGAGGCGGGAGATTACGATATGACTCCTAATACAGACATGGCATGGCAGCGGCTGGGGGCCCCCGCATCGCGAGGGGGGCGGGTCCTCCGGCCCCCGGCGATGGGGGTGGGCCAGCCGCCGGGGGGGCGAGGCATGGCGGCGGCTGGGGGCCCCGGATCGCAGGGGGGCGGGTCCTCCTCCCCCCGAGGATGGGGGTCCGTCAGCCGCCGGGGGACATGGCGTGGCGGCGGCTGGGCGGCCCCGATCGCGGATCCCCCGCCCCCCGGCGATGGGCGTCCACCAGTCGCCGGGGGGCGGGGCTGTGGCGGCGGCTGGGCGGCCCCGAACGCGGGTCCCCCGCCCCCCCGCGATGGGCGTCCACCAGTCGCCGGGAGGCGTGGCGAGGCGGCGGCTGGGCCCCCCAGTCCTGGGGGGTGTGATGTGGCCACGGCTTGGGGCCCACAGGTAGGTGTACATTGCCTGTGGTATTCGGAGTAATAATATAGTTATTACACATCAATGATCGATTTTAATAATTGTCAGTGGTACAAATAACAGGAAAGCATTTTTAATTTTCATAATTATTTGAAGTACCTGATTATGAACGCTTAGTATTAATTATCAATATTGTCGATGAACAATATTATTAGTCCCTTATACTAATGATTATTTTCTTACCAGCATCACTTTGTATTGATTTAAGTAAGATTCATGTCGGATATCATTGTTTGATTATTAATGGTGATATTAATATCAATTGCCATTCCAAATCGTTACCATTTTAATCCACAATAAATTTTTACGAAGTTTATTGTGGTCATTAATATCGATTATTAGTATTAATATTTATTATATTTATTAATATTAATAATTAATAGACTTGTTGCTGGTATCCACCAGGGAGAGGATGATACGACTTTAAACATCACAAAAGGGTCCCCCAGGCCCCGGCGGTCGGGGTCCGCCAGCCGCCGTGGGGGCGTGGCTGTGGCGGCGGCTGGGGGCCCCGGATCGCGGGGGCCCGGGTCCCCCAGGCCCCGGCGGTCGGGGTCCGCCAGCCGCCGTGGGGGCGTGGCTGTGGCGGCGGCTGGGGGCCCCGGATCGCGGGGGCCCGGGTCCCCCAGGCCCCGGCGGTCGGGGTCCGCCAGCCGCCGTGGGGGGTGGCTGTGGCGGCGGCTGGGGGCCCCGGATCGCGGGGGCCCGGGTCCCCCAGGCCCCGGCGGTCGGGGTCCGCCAGCCGCCGTGGGGGCGTGGCTGTGGCGGCGGCTGGGGGCCCCGGATCGCGGGGGCCCGGTCCCCCAGGCCCCGGCGGTCGGGGTCCGCCAGCCGCCGTGGGGGCGTGGCTGTGGCGGCGGCTGGGGGCCCCGGATCGCGGGGGCCCGGGTCCCCCAGGCCCCGGCGGTCGGGGTCCGCCAGCCGCCGTGGGGGCGTGGCTGTGGCGGCGGCTAGGGGGCCCGGATCGCGGGGGCCCGGGTCCCCCAGGCCCCGGCGGTCGGGGTCCGCCAGCCGCCGTGGCGGCGTGGCTGTGGCGGCGGCTGGGGGCCCCGGATCGCGGGGGCCCGGGTCCCCCAGGCCCCGGCGGTCGGGGTCCGCAAGCCGCCGTGGGGGCGTGGCTGTGGCGGCGGCTGGGGGCCCCGGATCGCTGGGGCCTGGGTCCCCCAGGCCCGGGCGGTCGGGGTCCGCCAGCCGCCGTGGCGGCGTGGCTGTGGCGGCGGCTGGGCGGCCCGGTTAGCGGGAGCCTGGGTCCCCCAGGCCCCGGCGGTCGGGGTCCGCCAGCCGCCGTGGGGGCGTGGCTGTGGCGGCGGCTGGGGGCGCCGGATCGCGGGGGCCTGGGTCCCCCAGGCCCAGGCGGTCCGGGTCCGCCAGCCGCCGTGGGGGCGTGGCTGTGGCGGCGGCTGGGGGCCCCGGATCGCGGGGGCCTGGGTCCCCCAGGCCCCGGCCGCCAGCCGCCGTGGGGGCGTGGCTGTGGCGGCGGCTGGGGGCCCCGGATCGCTGGGGCCTGAGTCCCCCAGGCCGGGCGGTCGGGGTCCGCCAGCCGCCGTGCGGGCGTGGCTGTGGCGGCGGCTGGGCGGCCCGGTTAGCGGGGGCCTGGGTCCCCCAGGCCCCGGCGGTCGGGGTCCGCCAGTCGCCGTGGGGGCGTGGCTGTGGCGGCGGCTGGGGGCGCCGGATCGCGAGGGCCTGGGTCCCCCAGGCCCGGGCGGTCGGGGTCCGCCAGCCGCCGTGGGGGCGTGGCTGTGGCGGCGGCTGGGGGCCCCGGATCGCGGGGGCCTGGGTCCCCCAGGCCGCGACCGTCGGGGTCCGCCAGCCTCCGTGGGGGCGTGGCTGTGGCGGCGGCTGGGCGGCCCGCATCGCGGGGGCCTGGTCCCCCAGCCCGGGCGGTCGGGGTCCGCCAGCCGCCGTGGGGGCGTGGCTGTGGCGGCGGCTGGGGGCCCCGGTTAGCGGGGGCCTGGGTCCCCCAGGCCGCGACCGTCGGGGTCCGCCAGCCTCCGTGGGGGCGTGGCTGTGGCGGCGGCTGGGGGCCCCGATCGCGGGGGCCTGGGTCCCCCAGGCCCGGGCGGTCGGGGTCCGCCAGTCGCCGTGGGGGCGGGCTGTGGCGGCGGCTGGGGCCCCGGATCGCGGGGGCCTGGGTCCCCCAGGCCCCGGCGGTCGGGGTCGCCAGCCGCCGTGGGGGCGTGGCTGTGGCGGCGGCTGGGCGGCCCGTTAGCGGGGGCCTGGGTCCCCCAGGCCCCGGCGGTCGGGGTCCGCCAGTCGCCGTGGGGGCGTGGCTGTGGCGGCGGCTGGGGGCGCCGGATCGCGAGGGCCTGGGTCCCCCAGGCCCGGGCGGTCGGGGTCCGCCAGCCGCCGTGGGGGCGTGGCTGTGGCGGCGGCTGGGGGCCCCGGATCGCGGGGGCCTGGGTCCCCCAGGCCGCGACCGTCGGGGTCCGCCAGCCTCCGTGGGGGCGTGGCTGTGGCGGCGGCTGGGCGGCCCGCATCGCGGGGGCCTGGGTCCCCCAGGCCCGGGCGGTCGGGGTCCGCCAGTCGCCGTGGGGTCGTGGCTGTGGCGGCGGCTGGGGCCCCCGGATCGCGGGGGCCTGGGTCCCCCAGGCCCCGGCGGTCGGGGTCCGCCAGCCGCCGTGGGGGCGTGGCTGTGGCGGCGGCTGGGCGGCCCGGTTCGCGGGGGCCTGGGTCCCCCAGGCCCCGGCTGTCGGGATCCGCCAGCCGCCGTGGGGGCGTGGCTGTGGCGGCGGGTGGGCGACCCGCATCGCGGGGTCCTGGGTCCCCCAGGCCCGGGCGGTCGGGCCCCGCCAGTCGCCGTGGGGGCGTGGCTGTGACGGCGGCCGGGGGCCCCGGATCGCGGGGGCCTGGGTCCCCCGGGCCCCGGCTCTGGGGCCCGCCAGCCGCCGTGGGGGCGTGGCTGTGGCGGCGGCTGGGGGCCCCGGATCGCGGGGGCCTGGGTCCCCCAGGCCCGGGCGGTCGGGGTCCGCCAGCCGCCGTGGGGGCGTGGCTGTGGCGGCGGCTGGGCTGCCCGGTTCGCGGGGGCCTGGGTCCCCCAGGCCCGGGCGGTCGGGGTCCGCCAGCCGCCGTGGGGGCGTGGCTGTGGCGGCGGCTGGGCGGCCCGAATCTCGGGGGCCTGGGTCCCCCAGGCCCGGGCAGTCAGGGTCCGCCAGCCGCCGTGGGGGCGTGGCTGTGGCGGCGGCTGGGCGGCCCGATTCGCTGGGGCCTGAGTCCCCCAGGCCCCGGCGATCGGGGTCCGCCAGCCGCCATGGGGGCGTGGCTGTGGCGGCGGCTGGGCGGCCCGCTTCGCGGGGGCCTGGGTCTCCCAGGCCCGGGCGGTCGGGCTCCTCCAGTCGCCGTGGGGGCGTGGCTGTGGCGGCGGCTGGGGCCCCCGGATCGCGGGGGCCTGGGTCCCCCAGGCCCCGGAGGTCGGGGTCCAACAGCCGCCGTGGGGGGTGGCTGTGGCGGCGGCTGGGGGCCCCGGATCGCGGGGGCCTGGGTCCCCCAGGCCGGCGGTCGGGGTCCGCCAGCCGCCGTGGCGGCGTGGCTGTGGCGGCGACTGGGCGGCCCGGTTCGCGGGGGCCTGGGTCCACCAGGCCCCGGCGGTCGGGGTCCGCAGCCGCCGTGGGGGCGTGCTGTGGCGGCGGCTGGGGGCCCGGATCGCGGGGGCTGGGTCCCCCAGGCCCCGGAGGTCGGGGTCCGCCAGCCGCCGTGGGGGCGTGGCTGTGGCGGCGGCTGGGCGGCCCGGTTCGCGGGGGCCTGGGTCCCCCAGACCACGGCGGTCGGGGTCCGCCAGCCGCCGTTGGGGCGGGGCTGTGTCGGCGGCTGGGCGGCCCGGATCGCGGGCACCTGGGTCTGCCTGTGGTATTAGGAGTAATAATGTGATTATTACAGATCAATCATCCATTTTAATAGTTATCAAGGGTTCTAATAATGGGATACCATTTTTAATTTTGGAGAATTATTTTAAGTATCTGATTATGCACGCTTAGTATCAATTATTAATATTAATGTCATTGAACAATATTATTAGTCCCTAATACTAATCATTGTTTTCTTACCAGCATCACATTGTATTAAGTAACATTCATAGCCGATGTCATTATTTGATTATTAATGGTGATATTAATATTAATTACCATTGCAAATCCTTAACATTTTAATCCATTATCAATTTTTATGAAGTTTATTGTGATCATTAATATCGATTATTAGTATTAATATTTATTATATTTATTAATTATTAATAATTAATAGTCTTGTTCCTGATATCCACCGGGGATAGGATGGTATTACTTTAAACATCACAAAAACTGTACACGCACCCAGTGACACTGTTTCAAATTTCTCTCCGAGAGGGGAATATGAGACAGGCAATATGGCTGGATGTAGACTCTCACCTGGGATTATGTAATTAATATTCAGGGGGAAAAGTATGATATGACTCCCAATGCAGGCGGGGCCTGGCGGTGGCTGGGGGCCCCGGATCGCGGGAGCCTGGGTCCCCCAGGCTCAGGCGTTCGGGGGCCGCCAGCTGCCAGGGGGGCGGAGCGTGGCGTGGAAGAAACTCTCCCAAGAATTTGGCGGGCTGAAAATGCGTTTCACGTAGGAGCATCCACACCCACGGAATGAGGCCAAGGCAGTTACAGTTACAGGTCAGAATTTAGAGGTCAGATTTATGAGGGGGGAGCCAGGGTGAGGTCCATAGGTGGGGAGACTCCGACCTCAGCTTGATGGGGAGACCTGATGCTGGCTCTCAGACGCGTATTTCTCAGCCACCAGAGAAAGTGGAATCACTCCTTAATGAATGCTTTCATCAAACTTTTGAAAAACCTGTAATGTCCCAGGAAGCAAAATCGAACTGGACAGTTTTTCCCTTTTAAGAGTGTTAAACGTCCCGGAGACAAATAGCAGAAGGCTCAAGGAGTCCAAATACTCAACCTGAAGTTCTTTCTGAACAAGAGAGGGTGTATAAGTCACAGGCATACAAGACAAAACTGAACTAATCACCGCAGCTGTGGCTCCTAGCCCTGTAGCATGTCATGCAGGCCCTTTTGCCTTCTCTGCCCTCCGCTGTCCCAGACCCCAAGGCTACAGCCCACCTCCAGTCATCAGCTCCTGCCGACCCATTGCTATGAACTCTATTTTGGTGGCTCCCTTCTCTCTGAAGTTTTGCTTGTTCTCCTGAAGTCCTGGTCTTTAAAGAGTTTATGATCTGCAGGGACAGATTGGCTTTGGGCAGTACATAGTTAACTGTAGCACAGCTTGAAAAATGCTCTGATAGAGGTGGGCAGGCAGTTTGTACATGCGGGTAAGTGCGAGGTCCTTTCTCAATACCATGAATTCAAGTATTCATGCTTTTTAAAATCTGCAATTCTTTGTCTCTCCAGAGGGTTTTTAGATTAATTTTTTTTCTATTACTTCTTAGTGTTTGCTGCATAGTTCAGAGTACTTGATTAAAACTTACCAGGTCGGCTGGGTGCGGTGGCTCACGCCTGTAATCCGAGGACTTTGGGAGGTCTAGGCAGGCGGATCACTAGAGGTCAGGAGTTCGAGACCAACCTGGCCAACATGGTGAAACCCTGTCTCTACTAAAAATACAAAAATTAGTTGGGCGTGGTGGTGGGCTCCTGTAATCACAGCTACTCAGGAGATTGAGGCAGGAGAATAGCTTGAACCCAGGAGGGGGAGGTTGCAGTGAGTGAAATGGCTCCACTGCACTCCAGCCTGGGCCATAGAGTGAGACTTCCTCTCAGAACAAAAACAGAAACAATGTACTGGGTCTACCTCTGGCTCTGGAATTTTCCTGGAAGGTCTTCTCTTCTGGGCTTCATTTTTCTCACTTTTGAGGATTGTAAAAGACATAATTTCCAAGAATTGTTGCCCTACACCTTTAATTCTTTCAAGCAAATATAGAAGAGAAAAATTCTCTTCCCCACAATGGTGTAAGGAAGTCTCTTACAGAAGGGGACACTTGGGTATGGAGAAGACACAGGGTATGTGTGTGTGTATATATATATATATATATATATATTTTTTTTTGGAGTCAGAGTTTTGCTCTGTTGACCAGGCTGGAGCGCAGTGGCAGGATCTCCGCTCACTGCAAGCTCCGCCTCCTGGGTTCACTCCATTCTCCTACCTCAGCCTTCCAAGCAGCTGGGACTATAGGCGCCTGCCACCACGCCCGGCTAATTTTTTGTATTTTTAGTAGAAACAGGATTTCACTGTGCTGGCCAGGATGGTCTCCATCTCCTGACTTCGTGATCTGCCCGCCTCAGCCTTCCAGAGTGCTGGGATTACAGGTGTGAGCCAGTGCGCCTGGCCAACAGAGGATATATTTTTGAACTCTACATTTCAGAGTTCTTTTCTCTAGCCCTGACCTGGGTCCCAAACAGGGAACTTAATTCACTCTATCACTGAAGTATACTCTTGCTTTGATGCCATTGGTATGTTGTCCTAGAGATTTGCTGTGGCTGCCAGGAGTGTTTCATAGTTAAGAACTGATGCAACCTCTCTTTTGTCAGTTATGAGTCTATAAACCATCTTGTTCCTTTAGTATATCTCCCTGGAACTGGAAGGTCAGAGATGAAGTTTTCTTAGATTCTAAGTCTCAGTCTTTGGTATCTACCTTTGTCTGTCTCCCATGTCACCTGCTGTTTTTTTTTCCCACCTGTTTTCCATTTTAATGTTTTATTGGATAGGTTTTATTATTGCAGGCTACCTCAAAACATTTTGGATGTTGACAGGATATAAGTATGAATAATATGTAAAAGATGACTTACTCTAGTTCTTTTGAGCAGGATTTGGTTTCGATATGTGGCCCTAATAAAGCTTTTGTTAAGTCCAAGTACTTTGTGAACTTGTTCCTTACCTGTAAAATGGAGTTAGTTGTTAGTAATACCTCTTCTGCCTAACTCAGGAGATTGTTTTGAAGATGAAATGAAATCATGAATGTAATGGAATTTTGTAAATTTTAAATGAAATATTGTATTACCTAAGATTTTTTTTTAAACGCCGTATTAAGAATGGAATGAATCTGGGTTTTCCTTTGAAATCCCAAATGTTTAATGTACAGAGAAGTTTTAATGTGTCTGTTGGGGAGCTTCATTAGGATTGTTTTCTATCTTTAATTGGCCAGTATTGTTTTATATTTTAGCATTTTTGGGGACCATCAAAATTTGTGTTTCAGTTATCATTAATATTTTACAAAGTTATTGAATGTGCATGATTTAGTCTTTAACAATCTCTTCAATTATTTACATTTCCATGTAAAAAATGAAGTAATGAAGGTCCATGTAAATAACATTCCCATGCTTTAATGAAGCATAATTTCTTGACATTGCAGTTTCTAAGTGTCCTGTCTTGAAGTTGGGAAAGCTAAAGGACACTTAAAGGGCAGTCAGAGGTCAAGGTCAGCAAAGCATCCCCTTTGACATTTGAAATCCAGCAGCAGGTATCACAGTGAACCCATTCCAGCATCCAGGAAGTTTCTCTGCCCTGCCTCTCCTCAGCCACCTCAGAATCTGTGCTGCAGTTTGGTCCTGCTTTCCTGTCTCTCCTCTGCCTTTTCTTTCTCTTCACCACTTCTACCAAGTGCCTCTGATGTCCAGACAGTGGCAGTGGGAGTACAAAGGCTAATAAACCCGGCCTTGGTCCTCAGAGAATTTATTTTCTGTGCAGATATTAGTTATACTGTCATATATAGTGTTGACAAACATTGATACAGATTTCCTGTGAAGTGCAGAAGCACCATCGTAGAAGCAGAGAAGAGATGCAGAGGCAGCACTGGTGACTCACACATGGAGAGCTGGAGTTCTTGGTCTAGTGGGATAAACTGACCTGGACATCATTTCAGTGCAGCAGAGTGAGTGCTGGGATGGGCTCCCTCACGGCATCTGGGGCTGGGTTTGTCTGGTGTTTTGTCTCCTGCCTGGTCCTTAGAGTTTATCAGTAAGATGAGCATTGGGAGGTTTCTAAGTGAAAGGAAAGGCGATCATTTACCTGAAACCTGAAATTTGTAGGTGTTCTGGGCCATTTGTAATTCACTGAATCTGTTTTGTCAGAGCAAGTGTATCATCTCTTTTGGATGGAGTGTGGCCAGCCCTGCCTTGCGATGTAAGGAAATCGGGAAACGCTTGTCAGGTGACAACACCGTGCCAGACACTCTTCTAGGGGTTTCCACGTAAATCACTGTATTCATTTCTGTTGCTGCTTTACCACATTTCCACATATTTCGTGGCTTAAAACAATTGAATTGTATCATCTCACAGTTCTGTGGGCAGAAGTCTGACGTGGGTGTCACTGGGCAAAAATCACCATGTGGTCTGGGCTGCATTCCTCATTGGAGAATTGTTTCCAAGCGCTTTTGGCCAAATCTAGTTCCTTGTGGTGCAGGACTGAGGTGTCTGTTCCCTTGCTGGCCATCTGTTGGGGGCTGCCCTCAGCTCCTGAGGCCTCTATCTGGTCTTTGCACGTGGTCCCATCAGCTCAGGACTAGCTAGGCCAGGGACCTGGTCAGGCTCTCCAGTTCCCCTGTGTGCATTTCTCTTCTTCCACTCGGAGAAAGTTCTATGCCCTATTTTAAAATATTTTTTTGAGATGGAGTCTCGCACTGTTGGCCAGGCTGGAGTGCAGTGGCGTGATCTCAGCTCGCTGCAACCTCTACCTCCCGGGTTCAAGTGATTCTCCTGCTTCAGCCTCCTGAGTAGCTGAGACTACAGGTGCCCGCCACGATGCCCGACTAATTTTTGTATTTTTAGTAGAGATGGGGTTTCCCCATTTTAGCCAGGGTGGTCTCCATCTCTTGATCTTGTGATCCGCCTGCCTTAGCCTCTCAAAGTGCGGAGATTACAGGCGTGAGCCACCTCGCCTGGACAGTTCTATGCTCTTAGAGGCTCATGGGATTAGATTGGACCTCCCTGGATAGCCCAGGATCCTTCTCCTAAGGCCTGTGGCAAAGCCCTTTTGCTGCGTGACATAGTCACAGGTCTCGGGGGTTGGAATCTCCCACCACAGTTACTGATCCACTTACTACAGCAGCCTGGGAGGTGCTTTTCATTGCCCCTGGTTAACAGATACCATTTTTTTTTTTTTTTTTTTTTTGAGATGGAGTCTCATTCTGTTGCCCGGGCTGGAGTGCAGTGGTGCGATCTTGGCTCACCACAACTTCCACCTCCCGGATTCAAGCAGTTCTCCTGCCTTAGCCTCCTGAGTAGCTTGGACTACAGGCATGTGCCACCAAGCCCGGCTAATTTTTGTGTTTTTAGTACACACGGGGTTTCACTATGTTGACTAGACTGGTCACAAACTCCTGACCTTGTGATCCACCCACCTTGGCCTCCCAAAGTGATAGGATTACAGGCATGAGCCACCGCACCCAACCATGAAGATCCTTCTTAAATGAAAAAACCGTTCCTCTGACTTGATGTGAGGCTGTTGGTGAGACTGATAGCAGTGGAGACAGGTCCGTCAGAAATGGAGCTAAACTTTGTGTTTTGGAGTATTTTGATGGCCTGCCCTGATTATGTAAGTTTTGCTAAGAAGTCATTAGAGTAATTCCTCTACTGGAAGAAACACCCATATGGGGAATTTGGGACCTTGCCTTTTCAAGTTTTACACAAAGGACTCTCCATGGGTGAAAAGTACATGATTCCAGGTCCATTCTAGAATGGAACAGCTGCATCAACCCAACAGCGATTCACATTCCTGAGTTTGAGAGAATCCGATTGTTTCAAGGCTGAAGCCAAAAGCCCAATAAACAATGTTTGTACCTTTTTCATAGTTAGGAATTAGGTGCATCCTGTGGTCAAGAAAATAACTGATGGTGGTCACCAAGTAGTTTAAAACCAAGCAGGACCTCATTTTATCATGTGGGGGTTTGTTTTGATTTTTTAAATGAAGTTTTATTTTCCTGTGCAATAAATGACAAGCTCTGACTTGAAAACATTTCCTTTAATAAACCAGAATCTAGGGCAGGCGCGGTCGCTCACACCTGTAATCCCAGAATTTGGGAGGCCGAGGAGGGCAGACCATGAGGTCAGGAGATTGAGACCAACCTGGCTATAGTCAAACCCTGCCTCTACTAAAAATACAAAAAATCAGCTGGGCATGGTGGCAGGCGCCTGTAGTCCCAGCTACTCGGGAGGCTGAGGCAGGAGAATGGCGTGAACCCGGGAGGCGGAGCTTGCAGTGAGCCGAGATCACACCACTGCACTCCAGCCTGGACGACAAAGCGAGACTCTGTCTCAAAAAAAAAAAAAAAGAAAAAATAAAGAAATCAGAATCTATAATCCTAAGGTTCTTAACCCAGCTCTCAGAAATTTATGACGTCCCCAAAATCCTGTGCAACAATTTTGTGTATATGCATCCATGTGTTTTTGGGAGATGATTTATAGCTCTCCATACATTTTCAAAGTGGTTGGATTCCAAAAAATTTTAGAATACACCACTTGGGCCTGGTGTGGTGGCTCACACCTGTAATCCCAGCACTTAGGGAGGCTGAGGCAGTAGGATCCACTGAGGTCAGGAGTTTAAGACCAGCAACATAGCGAGACCTCCAACTGTACCAAAAAAAAAAAAAAAATGCTGGACGTGGTGGTGCACACCTGTGGTTCTAGCTACTCGGGAGGTTGATCACCTGATCCCAATAATTTGAGGCTGTAGTAAGTTAGAATTGCACCACGGCACTCCAGCCTGGGCAACAGAGGAAGACCCTCTCTCAAACAAAAACAAAAAACCGTATCACTTAGTATACTATTGTTGTTGGTCAAGTATCAGATTTTGTTTAAAAATTAAATACTCTTTTTTATTTTTTTTTTGAGACGGAGTCTCGCTCTGTCACCCAGGCTGGAGTGCAGTGGCGTGGTCTCAGCTCACTGCAAGCTCTGCCTCCTGGGTTCACACCATTCTCCTGCCTCAGCCTCCTAAGTAGCTGGGACTACAGGTGCCCGCCACCATGCCTGGCTAATATTTTGTATTGTTAGTAGAGATGGGGTTTCATCGTGTTAGCCAGGATGGTCTTGATCTCCTGACCTCGTGATCTGCCCACCTTGGCTTCCCAAAGTGCTGGGATTACAGGTAAATACTCATTTTTAGCAAAGTTGTATAGGCATACAGCTCTAAGAGTCAGAAATTAACAAGACTTAGGACAAAAACCAGCAATCCCCTACTTTACCCTTCTCTATCTGATCCCTGCTCCTTGGAGGTTACTGTGTTTATGTTTTAGCTTGTTCTTCTAGATTGTGTGAAAGACAGGGAGATGTCCTACTGTGGAAGACAAGGATTCAGGCTGCTTATTCTCTCCGCTCCTCCTGTTGCCCACGTTTTTCTCCCCCATCCTCTCAGTATAATTATTGTGATAGTGAGGCCAGGCATGGTGGCTCGTGACTTATCTCAGATTTTTGGGAGGCTGAGGCGGGCAGATCACTTGAAGCCAGGAGTTGAAGGCCAGCCTGGCCAACACAGTGAAACCCTGTCTCTACTAAAAAATGCCAAAATTAGTCAGTTGTAGTGTCGCACACCTGTAGTCCCAGCTACTCAGGAGGGTGAGGCACAGGAATTGCTTGAACCTGGGAGGTGGAGGTTGCAGTGAGCTGAGATCGCATCACTGCACTCCAAACTGGGCAACAGAGGTAGACTGTGTCTCAAAGAAAATTATCATGATAGTGGGATACATAGTACAATAGTGTATCTATTTAGTATTCTTCCTGATTTTTGGCCCGGAGCTTCTAAAACCATTGTAATATCCTGAGCGATAGGAACATCATTGGTTGTATTTGGTCTTAGGTTTCAATACCTGACACAAGAGCTTCTAAGACTTTGGAATCTCTGGGGTGATAGGAGTGTCTTTTGTATGATAATGAGATGACAGGTGGCTTTGGGCCCCTGGACAGGTTCAGGATCAGGGCTGGTTGCCAGAAAGATGAGTCATGATTAAAGAGTTGGATGTATCAGCCTCACCCCTACCTCTGGGAGGGGAGACGAGACAGGCTGGAGATTGAGCTAGTCACGGGTGGCCAATGACTTAATCATGTCTGTTATGAAAACTCCATAAATCCCTCTAAATATTGGGTTTGGAGAGCTTCTGGTTTGGTGAACTCATTTGGTGCTGGGGAAGAGGCACTTCCAGGGACGGCATGGGAGCCCCGACCTCTCTGCCCCATGGTGTGCTCTGTGCGTCTCTTGCATTTGGCTGTTCCTGTGTTCTCTTCTTTGTAATAAACCGGTAAGAGTAAGTAAGTGCCAAGCACTTTGCGTCTGTCACCTCAGGTGTTGTGGGCAGTTGACCGGTTGAAGAATGCATTGCTATTATGTGAGGAACATTGGCCTTTGAAAAAGCAGAACTAGATCCACGTTCTTGCCTGGTAACTGTAACTATCATCTAGTTTGTAAAGGGGAATGCAGTTCACTGAAAACTTCTTATGACAGTGGGGAAAGGATTGGGGTGTCTGCATTGGTTTGTGTCATATAGGTCATATGAAAGAGCATTTAGGCTGGAGGGAGACTTTTCATCTCTCTAACTTTACTTTCACAGGACAATTCCATCATGATTTGAAGATTTTTGAGTCAAAACTACATTGTTCTGCTATGTGTTTTGGGGCAAATTTATACATACAATTTGCTTAAATATTTCAGAGAATACAAGAATATATGTGTGGGGTAAAAATCTGAAATTTGCATTCCCCCTTCTCTAGAAGTAACCATTGTGAATAGTTAAGTCTGTATTCCAGCTATTTTGTATATTATAAATACACTGTGAATATATGAGTGTATATATACATATATGTTTTATTTTTAGAGATGAATATTGCTGTTGCCCATGCTAGTCTCAAACTCCTGGGCTCAAGTGACCCTCTCGCCTCACCCTCCCAAAGTTTTGGAATTACAGGTGTGAGCCACCACGCCTGGCCTGCATGAGTATATTTAGTAATTGCTAAGTTACTCTGTTCAATACGTGTCTGTTGAACTCCCCCATGTGCCAAGCATTGTTCTAAAGACATTTTACGCACTAATTCACTTAATTTTTAGAGCAGCTCTATTATTGTGGCCCTTTTACAGTGAGGAAACTGAACCACAGAGAGGCTGGGGGCGTTGTCTAACATCCACAGCCAGTGCTGTTGGAATTGAGTTTGAACCCAGACAGCTGGCTTCAGATCTCTTAGCTGTTATCATAGATGACACACCCAAACCTTAGGGCCGCCTCCCAAGCCTTGCCTGAGCTCTGCCTGAGCTCTGTGAGAGCCATGTATGTGAGGTTTCTTCCCTTTTAAGGACACAAGTCTTGGAATTGTCCCAGACCCTGGCCTGGTGGACCTCTTGAGGACCAAAAACAGGGATTCTTCAAGCCTGCCCCAAGGCCAGATCTCTGATTTAGCTACTTGGAAGGTAGACGTGGAAGACAGTAATTTTGCCAGAACAAAAAGTCAGGATGGCTGGGCTGACTCGGCCAGATGCGGTGGCTCATGCCTGTAATCCCAGCACTTTGGGAGGCCAAGGCAGGTGGATCACCTGAGGTCGGGAGTTCGAGAGCAGCCTGGCCAACAAGTTGAAACTCTGTCTCTACTAAAAATATAAAAATTAGCTGGGCGTGGTGGTGGGTGCCTGTAATCTCAGGTACTTGGGAGGCTGAGGCAGGAGAATTGTTTGAACCCGGGAGGCAGAGGTGGCAGTGAGCTAAGATTGCACCACTGAACTCCCACTTAGGTGACAGAGTGAGACTCCTTCTCAAAAAAAAAAAAAAAAGGGAAGGGGAATAGCTGGGCTGACTCATCCTAGGGAAGAGGCCCTATAGCAGCCGTAGGACCTTGGGCACTTGGGTGGAAAAGAAGGAAGGAAAAGATTCACCCATGGCGGTGACCTGGACTGCAGAAACCACACTAAACAGTCCATGTCCTGGAGCCTGGCCACCCCATTTGCTTCTCTTCTCCTTGGGTAGAGGGTGTGGGGAGCTTTCTACCCTGAAGGCTGAGCAGCGCAGCTTCTAACCAGGGTAGGCATTTGTCTGTCCCTGGGAATACAGACAGCATTCTCATAACCAGCCCAAATACTCCTGAACAGCTTTTTGTAGGGTGGGGCGGGGCGGGGCAGAGGGTCATTTTGACTCATAGGTACCTTTTCCACTTTCACTGCTGATAACCGTGTTACAGATTCAAGTTTTTGTTTTTGATACTGAAGAGGGCTTAAGAGAGTGAGCTATTATAGCACATCTAAGTCTGCTAAAATAGAACCATGGGGTAGTGTAGGAAAATCTCTTCTAAATTATGAATCATATATGGTGAACGTTAGAAGCCATGTGTACCTAAGTTGAAAAATCAAAACGTGTTGTATTTGGGTGACCCCGGTAAGTCTGGATCCCACTGCACCTTGTGTGAACACAGGATGCTGAGGTGTAGGGATCAACAGGCTTTTTCTGGATGTCTTGGCTTCTCCTTTGGGGTAAAGTGGGGGGCAGTAGGAGCGCACAGCTGTTGGGCCCTAATATTTGTCAGCTGTTTTACATGTGGGATTCCATTTAATGCAATCTTGGAGGTAAAATTATTTATTGAAGATGAAGATAGAGGCTTAGAGAAGTTAAGAAAATTGTTCAAGGTCACGTCATTTGTTGTTGCTTTTTTTTTTTTTTTGAGACAGAGTTTTGCTCTTGCCCAGGCTGCAGTGCAATGGCACGATCTCGGCTCACCACAACCTCTGCTTCCCAGGTTCAAGTGATTCTCCTGCCTCAGCCTCACGAGTAGCTGGGATGACAGGCATGCGCCACCACGCCAGGCTGATTTTGTATTTTTAGTAGGGACGGGGTTTTCATGTTGGTTAGGCTGGTCTTGAACTCCCAACCTTGGGTGATCCGCCCAACTCGGCCTCCCAAGTGCTGGGATTAGAGGTGTGAGCCACCACGCCTGGCCAAGGCCATGTGATTTCTTAAGTGGAAAGAAAAGTACTTGATGAACTCAGAAGTTTGACTTCAAGGCCCTTGATCTTTCCATAACACTGGTTCCTTCCCTGGTTGGTCGAGTGACTGAAGAATTCAAGGAAGCTGTGTTTGTGGAAAGAAGACCTGAGGGGTGTATGGTCTTTCCAGGCTTGGAATCTGCCATGCTGGGCTTCTGAATTGTATAGCTTGGCCATATAGAGAGAAGCCCGTCATTTAAGATTTATTCTTTGGGGGAAATAAAGGAAGGCCGCCCACATGAGACAGGCAGAGGCGACTTTCTCAGAGCTGCTGTGGCAAGGGAGTCGGCACCGTCACTTGCGTGTGGCAGAGACTGACATGCAAGTGAGTGGCGGGAGGAGTGGGGAAGCTTCAGGATGGAAAAGAACGGCCCAGTGGAGGCTGTTGTGGGGCTGGAGGCGGCTGTGCAGAAGTGGGGTGTCCTATGTGATTGGTTAGGGGTGCATTTGGCTTTCTCTGAATGATCCTAACTGAAAATAGGGCCAAAATTAGGGTGCTGTCAGTTTTGAGTCAAGTCCTGGCCACGTGGGACAGAGTTGTGGTTTAGTTTCTGGGTTGTGGAGAGAGAGCAGTCTGGGTCCTGTCTGATGTACTAGCCTGGCTGGCCTCCTGGCTGTTTCCTGTAGATAGGGGTTTGGTTTCCTGGGTGGGCAGCTACAGGTTGTGGTCTGAGTTCTGTCTTTATACATATGATCAGGCATGGTCTGTGTGTATATTCAGTCCCTCATTTTCTTGTCAGTAAAAATATCAAATGACAATTGGATACATTGGGAACTTTTTAGATGTCTGTGTCCCTGGAGGAAGTTTTCACGTTCACATTTAATCAGAATGAATATAAACAATTGGGCCATTTATCTTGAAGATTTAAAATAGGAAATCTTCAACAATACTACCTCAGCGCCATTGCCTCTCTGTCCATCGTTAGGGAATGTGTTTTTATCCACCGCCGGCTCATCGTCCGCCAGTTTGTGGTTGATCCACTTCTCTATACGTCTTGTCTTGTGTGCATCTCATTGTTTGCTAGTGTTAGCTTTCTCCTTCGTCAGTGTAGTTTATTTGTGTAGCCTCTCTTGGTAGGAAGTTATTTGTGGAATTTGTGAATGGAAGGGACCTTGGAGGTCTGCCAGGTCAGCCCAGTGACTTTCAAGATAAATGGAAATACAGGGAACTGTTCCAGCTTCTTTGGTGGCCAAACCAGGAATAGAAAGCAGTGTTCTTTGTGCCACAATGTCATTGGAAGACAACTCAATGTGGGCCTAAAATGCAGAGTAACTAACTTTCATTTATCTCTGCTTCTGACTCTTGTTATCAGACATTTTAAATTGACTTTAATGTGTTAGCAGAAATATGAAAAGTCCTGACTTGTTTACATAGAAGGTACTTTGTCGCCTACTCATTTGGTTGCTTTTTCAACAGGATTGAAAAGACATTGTTATAAACTGAATGTTTATGTCTCCCCCAGATTCTTGTACTGGAGCCCTAACTGCCAGTGTGATGGTAGTGGGGGATAGGACCTTTGGGAGGTGATTAGGGTTAGATGAGGTCATGAGCGTGGGCCCTGGTCTGACAGGATTAGTGCCCTTAGAAGAAGAGAAACCAGGCCGGGTGGTGGCTCACACCTGTAATCCCAGCACTTTGGGAGGCCGAGTGGGCAGATCATGAGGTCAGGAGATTGAGACCATCCTGAAACCCTGTTTCTACTAAAAATACAAAAATTAGTTGCGTGTGGTGGCACGTGCCTGTAATCCCAGCTACTCGGGAGGCTGAGGCAGGAGAGTTGCTTGAACCAGGGAGTCGCAGGTTGCAGTGAGCTGAGATTGTGCCACTGCACTCCAGCCTGGTGACAGAGTGAGACTCTGTCTCAAAAAAAAAAAAAAAAAAGAGAAAGCAGAGAGCTCCCACTGCCCTGGTGTGAGGAAACAAGAGAAAGGTGGCTGTCTGCAAGCCAGGAAGAGGTCCCTGTCCCGGAACTGAGTTGGCTGACACCTTGATCTTGGACTTCCAGCCTCCAGAGCTGTGAGAAATAAACTAATGTTTAAACCACACAGCCTATGGTGTTTATTATGGCATTTGCCTATGGTATTATGGCCATCTGATTTGACTGATACAGAGATGGTTCCAGAATACTGTAGCCTGTGTTTAAGTTGGTGATGCCATGAAAATAAATGTGGTAGTTCATTCCTTTAAATAAAGATAGCTCTGTGAACCCAAGGCCTTTGCTCACGTCTTAGTTGAGTCTTGTCTTCTTATAATAGCTTCCTAATTTCTCTTTTTCCCCTCTAATTTATATTATATATCTGGATTAAATCATATATGGTATGATTTTATACTTTATAGCTATACAAACTTTTAGTGATTTTATTTCATTTTATTTGATTTGAGAACATGCCCTTGCTCTGTTGCTCAGGCTGGAATGCAGGTGTGCCATCACAGCTCACTGTAACCCTAAATTCCTGGGCTCAAGTGATCCTCCCACCTCAGCCTCCTGAGTAGCTGGGACTACAGGTGTGCTATCCTGCCTAGCTAATTTTTAAAATTTGTAAGGACAGAGTCTTGCTGTGTTGTCCAGGGTGGTTTCAAACTCCTGGCCTCAAGCAGTCCTCTCGCCTCGGCCTCTCAAAGCACTGGATTACAGGCATGAGCCACCACACCAGCCCAGTGATTTTTCGTTGTTAAGATCAAGGACGGGTTCCCTGGCTTGGCATTCAAGGCTCATGATCGGGCGTGATATGCAAGTTTGGGTTTCAGTGTTTCCATTCCCGCCATCAGCCTTGCACTCCAGCTTGTTGCCTAAGCCCTGTTCTGAAGCCCAGCCTGAGAGCTGCACTTAGAATTTATACTTTCTCATCTCTTCGTCGTCTTCGCCTATGTTCTTATCTCCATCTGGGACATCATCTCCACACTTCTGTCTCTTTAAATCTTCTCTATCCTTTAAGACTTGAAATACTCACTTCCTTTACATGATCCCCGCTCTGACTTCCAAGCTAGAGTTAATCTTTTTCCTTTGAACGCTGATAGTGCTTAATGTTTTTCATCCTTTAATTATGCAGCAGTCCTGTGTGTTAGATATTATTATATCCCCAGTTTTTCATAGTTACTTTGAAAATATTTGCCGTAGTCACATATTTTGAATATGTAATATGAGCGACATTCAAAAGGTCCTGGAGAGTGAAAGGCAGTCCTACTCCAGTCACTGTCCTGTGACCACTGCTGCCAGTTTTGTTTGTTTGTTTGTTTGTTTGTTTGTTTCTCCAAGATGGAGTCTTGCTCTGTCACCAGGCTGGCGTAATCTCAGCTCACTGCAACCTCCGCCTCCTGGGTTCAAGCGATTCTCCTGCCTCAACTCCTGAGTAGCTGGGACTACAGGCGTGCGCCACCTCGCCCAGATAATTTTGTTTTTAGTAGAGACAGGGTTTCACCATGTTGGCAGGATGGTCTGGATATCTTGGCCTCGTGATCCACCTGCCTCAGCCTCTCAAAGTGCTGGGATTACACGTGTGAGCGACTGCGCCCAGCCTATGTATCTTCTTTTTAAAAATACAGATGTTGGCATAAGATAAACACTGTTCTCCACCAGTTCCCCACTGGTAAGTATTTAGGTTGTTCCAACTGTTGGATTAATCAATGCTGAGTTGTACGTAATTCTTGCATATTTGCATGAATATGTTCATAGGATGCATTGCTAGAAATGGAATTGTGGGATCCAGCGTCTGCACATTTTAAGTGTTGATGGGTGTTGCTCGATTCCTTCATTAGGGCCATACCGTTATCTCACTGTCAATGTGTAAGGGCGCCTATTTCTATTTCCTTGCCAACAGTTTCTTCTCAGCTGTTTTCTTTGACATCACACACACACAAATAGCCTATTGTTCCAAAAACATGGACATTCTACATTCTACTTAAAGTGTGCGCACACTGACTGAAGCTCTGTGTTGCAGTGATGTGTGCTGCTACGATTGTGGCTCTGTTTCGAATTTGCTAGCCAGGCTATGGCTTTCCAGTCAGGTATTTTTTGTTTTGTTCATGCTGTTGCTGCCATTGGGCTGTGTGAATTTCCCTACACTGCCCAGCCAGATTTCCTTTCCGGTAGACGGGCTTAGTGTCTCATCTGGCAGACCAGTTTCCTAGTGAACCGGGCCGAGTGTCTCATCCAGCAGCCCTGTTTCCTGATGATCTGGGCCGAGTGTCTCATCCGGCAGCCCTGTTTCCTGGTGATCTGGGCTGAGTGCCTCCATGAGAAGTTGCACCCATCTTCTTCAGTAGTACATCTTTTCACAGCAAGCAAAACATTTTCACCACGTTTCTAGTGGGACAGGCACTAGCTCTTTTCTGGGCATCAGGAGACCTGGCTTTGTTCTGGTTCAAGCAACAGCTGGTGAGTTACCAAAGACAAGTCACATCTGGTCCTTTGCTTTGTAAGTAGAATCACAGTCCGAGTGGGCATCACTGCCCTGGTCTCTATGCAGTGCTGAGTGTTGTGGGGATGATGGCTAAGTGTCAGGGTGCATTTCCACCACTAGGGGATTACGGGCCAGCCAAAGACACAGGAGGAAAGCTAACAGCCCCGGGCAGGTGCACAGAACCAGAGGAGTTTGAAACGGTGGTTCCAAGCTCCTTGGTGTGATTGATGTGATCACAATAAACATTTTATCTCTAAGTTTTGGGCCATTGGACCAAGAGAAGAGAGAGCTGGTATTGAGTTGTAGTGAGAGGTGCGTGGTTCCTGTGCCTGCTGAGCCTGGCTTGGACTCAATTCCATTGAGTCCCATTCCATTTTACCTTCTGTTTCCACCTTTTTCATGCTCCTGCTTGTTTCTCCAGAAAAAAATGCAATAAATTCCTTTCAAAAACTTTATAAAAGCCATAGATGCTTATTGAAAATAGTTCAAATGATATGGAAGACAGAAAGATAGTGAGTGTTTCTCTGTTGTGTGTTTGGATGAATGTGTCTTTGGGGTAGTCACTATTAACACTGGGTATATTTCCTTCCAGATCTTTTCCAGTGTACCTACAAATATGTATGTACACATTGTAAAAAACAAATAGTACCTGATAAATTGAGTCCCCCTACTCCCACTGCACGTCTACATGGACATCCTTTCATGGTGATACGATGAGACCTGATCGACTCCTTTTGTTCGCTGGAGTGCTAGGTAATAATAGCTACAGAGAACTCACCTTCAGTGGGCATTTACCATGTGACAGGGTCTGTGCTCCAGGCAGGCTACATGAAGTGGGTCTTAAGGCTTTTTACAACAATGCTATGGGTGAACACAGTAACTGTTAACATTTTGCAAATGATAGAATTGCAGTAGAGAGAAGCAAAGCTGCTTGCTGAAACTCATGCACGATTCCTGAAAGAGAGAGAACACTTTTAAAACAATTGTTATAGTCAGGTGATTTACGATCATTTCAAGAAATAGTGCATTCAGTGAATACATTTCAGGGTCTGGTACAGTCTGGGAGCTGTTCCTGAAAATGCACTGGGCTAGAGGTAAGGGAGTGGTCCATTGGCCCTGGGCCCTAGTGCAAGGAGGGAGGTCCCTGGGAGGGGGCATGGAGAGGAGGTCTCTGAACAAACCTTGCAACATCCATTTCTGCTGAGTCTGGTCCGAGGTCTGGTTCTTGACATGTACACTTTTCAGATACTTGGTTTTGATTTTTATCATGGCTCACCTGAGCAGCCATGGTTTGAAACTGCCTGGAGATGTGGTCTGGCAGGCCAGTGCTATGCCCATCCTTCCCACTCCTGCAGGAGGGGAATCAGCCTGGGACTAGAGGGCTTCGCCTGTAATCAGCTATCTCATAATAAGTGGATTTGATGCTGGTTTTGCTAGGTCAGGAAATTTCTCATTTGGAAGGAAAACTGATACTTGTTTTTGGGTTTTGCTGAGGAGCCACAGGTTTTAGAGCAGGGACTGGAAGTTTGTTGAGACACACGTGAGTGCACTCAAACATCTTCCATGAAACGTGGAAATAAAGACAGTGTTCCAGAGAGGTCCCTGGCTTTGGGATATAAATATTTCTGTAACAGAATGGCACTGGATGTCTGCTGTATTTTTTCTCTGCTATTTTGGCAAGTTTTATTTGGGTGTATGTCTCCTGTACAGAAGGTATGACATCATTTTTGCCACCAAGTATTTACAGCCGTTGGTGCCTCCTATGTGGGTCACTTTTGTGCCGTGGTTTCTTTGGGGAAATTGTAGGTCTCCTACCCAAAGCACATTGCCCATTTCAAGGTGCTCCTGGTTTCTGAAACCTGTGGCAGTGCCTTCCATATGGGTGAAGCCAGCCGAGAAAGTGTCCCTCCCCAGGAGGTGGGGACTGGTGATTGCCTGAGTGAGGAGGCCAGGGATGAGCCCTGGACTAAACTTGTGACCGGCTGCTTTTCCTTCCCTCCTCTCCCTCCTATTTTCACCCACCCCCTTTTAAAAATTTCTTATTAAAAATTAAACAATTATTTTGGTTTCCTTTATTCGCTATTCTTGCTAATCATATGCAGAGTGAGCCTGGGACAGTGGAAAGGAAAGTTGTACTTGGCTTCAGATGATCCTACCAGCCCCGCATTGATGGGCTTCCGCCAGGCGACATTGTGAAGTGGTGTTGTGGACGTTCTCCTTTGAGTCCTCAGAGTTAACCAGCAGAGGCAGATGGTATTTAGTCCTGGCTAATGTTGAGGAAGTTGAGCTCAAAGTAGCTAAGGGAACTTCCCAAAGTCACATAGGAAGTAGCAGTAGAACCAAACACAGATTGTCTCTGATCAGGCAGGTTGTCTGATTCCAAAATGGGCTCTTAATTTTTGGAGGTCAAAAGCTGAACAGACACAGATATTCTTTCTTTTTTTTTTTTTTTTTTGAGCTAGGGTTTTGCTATGCTGCCTAGGCTGGTCTAGGCTCAAGCTGTCCTCCTGCCTTAGCGTTCTGAGTGCTGGGCTTACAGATTTGTGTTACCAAACCCAATCGAACAGACATTTCTTGGAAGAAGACATACAAATGGCCAAAAAATATGTGAAAAAAACGCTCAGTATCACTTATAATCAGAGAAATGCAAATCAAAACCACAGTGAGGTATCATCTCACCTGTTAGGATGAGTATTATCAAAAAGACAAAAATAAAAACAAGTGCTGGCGAGGATATGGAGAAAAGGGAGCTCTTACACACTGTAAGGGGTGTACACTAGAGCAGCTGGCTGGGCGCGGGGTGCACACTGACATCCCAGCACTTTGGGAGGCCGAGGTGGGCAGATCACCTGATGTCAGGAGTTTGAAACCAGCCTGGCCAACATGGTGAAACCCCGTCTCTACTGAAAACACAAAAATTAGCTGGGAGTGGTGGATCACACCTGTAATCCCAGCACTGTTGGGCGGCTGAGGTGAGCGGGTCACTTGAGGCTAGGAGTTCAAGACCAGCCTGGCCAAGGTGGTGAAACCCATCTCTACTAAAAAATACAAAAATTTGCCCGTGCAGAGGCGGGCGCCTGTAATCCCAGCTACTCGGGAGGCAAGGCATGAGAACCACTGGAACCCGGGAGGCGGATGCTACAGTAAGCAAGCCAGATTGCACCACTGTACTCTAGCCTGGGCAACAGTGAGACTCTGTCTCAAAGAGAAAAAAGAAAAAGAGTAAGAGTAAGCTAGGGCACCCACTATGGCAAACAGTATGGAGGTTCCTCAGAAAACTGCAAATGAAATTACAGTGTGATCCAGCAGTCCCACTACAGTGTAGATACCCAAAGAAAGGAAATCAGTGTCGAGGGGCATCTGCACCTCTGTGTTTCCTGCAGCACTGTTCACCATAGCCAAGACATGGAACCAGCCTTGGTGTCCAACAGCAGATGATGGATAGAGAAAATGTGGTCTTGATACACAGTGGAGTGCTATTCAGCCATAACACAGGATGAAGTCCTGTTATTCTCAGCAACGTGGATGGAGCTGGAAGATATTATGAAATAAGTCATGGACAGAAAGTTACACAGCACATGTTCTCTTACGTGGAAGGCAAAAAAGAGTGGATCTCATGGAAGTTGAAAGTAGACAGAGGCTCCTAGAGGGTGAGAAGGGTGGGGGAAGAGAGAGATAGGGAGAAAGTTGTTAAAGGATACAAAATTATAGCTGGATAGGAATAAGTTTAGTGTTCTATAACATAGGATGACTATAGTTAACAAGAATATATAGTTTCAGGCTGGGCCCAGTGGCTTATGCCTGTAATCCTAGCACTTTGGGAGGCTGAGTTGGGTGGATCACTTGAGGTCAGGAGTTTGAGACAAGCCTGGCCAACGTGGTGAAACCCTGTCTCTACTAAAAATACAAAAATTAGCCGGGCATAGTGGTGGGTGCCTGTAAGCCCAGCTACCAGGGAGGCCGAGGCAGGAGAATAGTTTGAACCTGGGAAGCAGATGTTGCAGTGAGCTGAGATCACACCACTGCACTCCAGCCTGGGCAACAGAGCAAGACTTTGTTTCAAAAAAAAAAGAAGAAAAGAATATATAGTTCCAGATAATTGGAGGAAGGGTATTGAACGTTACCAACGCAAAGAAAGGATAAATGTTTGAGATGGCAGATATGCTAATTACGCTGATCACATACATTACATGTATTATAACATCACTATGTGTACTCCATACATATGTACAGTACACAATTATGTGTCAATTAAAAAAGAAAAAGCTGAACTTAGATTGGAATGGCTATGAAGTAGCTAACCTTTTCATATTTTCTATAGAGACCCTAGGCATTTATTTTAAGTAAACTACCCTTGGCTTCAGGAAATGTTTAGTATTTAAATTTTAGCCTTGCATTTTATAATACACAGAGATAAAACTGTAGACTTGTTTAGATACAGTCACAGGGGTTTGCCGTGATGACTTTTTTATGTAATAAGGGGGAAATATGCCTTAATTAATAAGCATACATGCTCATTTTTCTCCCTCGTACACATTTTTAGTTGTTGTCTAGGCATTGTGATATTTATGTAAACAGTATGCGATATCTTAGGTAGGAATCAGAATTTTAAGGTAAGAATACTTAGAGTGATATATTTTTCAAACTTTCAAACTGGACATTTTACATGTCCATTATATAACTGTAATTAAATTTTCAAAAAGACAATACCTGTCTTTAATATGGATGATGCTCTAGCATTTTTTTTCTTTTTTTTTGAGACAGGGTCTCACTTTCTCCCAGGCTGGAGTGTAGTGGTGCAATCATGGCTCACTGCAGCCTCAGCCTCGTAGGCTCGAGAGATCCTCCCACTTCAGCCTCCCAAGTAGCTGGGACCACAGGTGTACAACACCACGCCCAGCTAACGTTTAAAATTTTTTGCAGAGACAGGACCTCCCTCTGTTGCTCAGGCTGGTCTGGAATTCCTGGGTTCAAGTGATTCTCCTGCTTCATCCTCCCAAAGTGCTGTGATTGCAGGCATGTGCCACTGCCTGGCCCCATATAAGTGGGATGATGACTTTAGCCTAGGAGTTCCACACCAGCCTGGGTAACATAGCACAAGACCCTGTCTCTACAAATCTAAAAACATTAACTGGTCATGGTGATACCTGCCTGTGGTCCCAGCTACTCCAGGAGGCTGAGGCAGGAGGATAACTTGAGCCCAGGAGTTGAGGCTGCAGTGAGCTCTGATCTTGTCATTACGTTGCAGCCTGGGTGACAGAGTGAGACCGTGTCTCTTTAAAAAAATTACTGGCTACCCGATTACTCATAGGAAAAAAACCTGAACTCTGATCTAAACCTCATACCTCGTACAAAAATTTACTCAAAATGGATCATGGACTAAAATGGAAAATGGTAAATAAAGATGAAGAGAGGAGCTGGAGACTGGGAGAAATATGCAAATCACATGTCTGATAAAGGACTCATATCTAATATATCAAGAACTATCAAAATTCAGCAGTGAAACCAAATCATCTACTTTGAAAATGAATAAAAGACCTGAAGAGACATTTCAGATAACATACAAGCACATGAAAAGATGTTCAACATCATGAGCCGTCAGAAAAAATGCACACTAAAGCCACGTCACTATACACCTATCAGAATGGCTAAAATAGAAAGTAGTAACAAAACCAATGCTGGTGAGGATGCGGGGAAACGGGATCACTCACACTTGGCTGGTGGGAATGGAAGATGGTACAGCCATTCTGGAAAACAGCTTGACAGTTTCTTTTTTTTTGTTTTTTGTTCTTTGTTTTTTGAGACGGAGTCTCACTCTGTCACCCAGGCTGGAGTGCTGTGGCCGGATCTCAGCTCACTGAAAGCTCCGCCTCCCGGGTTCACACCATTCTCCTGCCTCAGCCTCTCGGGTAGCTGGGACTACAGGAGCCTCCACCTCGCCCGGCTAGTTTTTGTAGTTTTTAGTAGAGACGGGGTTTCACCATGTTAGCTAGGATGGTCTCAATCTCCTAACCTTGTGATCCGCCCGCCTTGGCCTCCCAAAGTGCTGGGATTACAGGCTTGAGCCACCGCGCCCGGGTGACAGTTTCTTAAAAAAACTAAATGTGCAATTGCCATAGGATGCAGCACTCACATTCATGCGCAGTTATCCCAGAGAAATGAAGACATGTTCACACAAAAGCCTTTATGTATCTGTTCATAGCAGCATTATTTATAAAGGCCAGAAACTGGAAACAGGCCGGAGACTTCTCAGCAGGTGAATGGTTAAACAAACTGGTGCACTCAGGCCCCAGATACCACTCTGCAGTAGTTCATGACATCCTTGTTCATCCGTCTTTCAAACTAGAAACCACCATCATCCTTAATCCCCTTTTCTCCATCCTGGGTCTGAGTGGACTTCATTTTGCATTTCTTTCCAATGCATTTTCCCTCTGTCCTTTCTGGTTGTGCCTCATGCCTCATTTGAACTGTTGTAAGGGCCACCGAATTGTTTCTCTGTCTCATCATGGAATCCTTTCTACACTTCATGCCCCGCATTGCCATTGGAACAATCTTTCCAAAACATGAACAAACTAACCTAAAAGAAATATCCCAGGTAGCCTTCCAAATAAGTCTAAGCTTTCTGTTAGAAGTTTTACTTCTTGTCTATAGGGAACCCCAGGACTGTAGAGAGATGAATTTGCTGTCTGCATTTTAAGATCAGGCAGAAATCCTGGAGGGGCCCATGTGGAATAGTGGCACAAATACTGGTTCTAGAATCAGAAGCCCTCATATCCTGGTTCTAACACTAGCTGGATGTTTTTGAGAAAGTTTTGGTTTCAAACCTCAGTATGAGGAAGTATACTCAAGGGACCACACGAGGCTGCTGGGAGGAGAGGATGAGGGGCGTGGTGAAAATGCTGTGTAATCCGTGAAGCACGTCGTATGTGTGAGAAGTGGAGCTGTGTGGATAGCGGTTCTGGAATCATTGTATGCAAACGATGGAAAGCACATTGGTAGTTCTGCCTGATGATACCACTGGGCACCTGTGTTGTACATGCCTGCAACATGGGCGAGGCCCGGGTCAGTACAGCTCACAGTTTGGTTTTCATGCAGTTAGAAAGGCCCGAGAGGACCCTTCCCCCCTCCAGCTGTAGGAAGGAGGTGGCTGTCTCCTGCCTATATTTGGTGGGATTGTCTGTGGCTCCTTGGGGACAAGAATGCAGGGAGTGGGGGAAGAAAGCCGGCTGACTGCTCGCTAGTCAGCCTTCCCCCAGGGAGGAGTGGAGGGGTCATTTCGTGGTAACTTGCCATGTCTTTCTTAACCATCTGCTCTTAGAATGACCAGATGACAAGTAAAAGACCCATTAGAGACAGATGGGCTGTGTGTCCTGTGCATTTATGGCTTTGTGGCCTCAGAGCTGCCAGGACTTCATAGCTTTCTGGGGAATGCTGGGTCAGCCAAGGGGCTGAAAATAGTGAGAGGAAGAAAATTCCCCCTCACTGCTCTAGTCTGGGAGTGATTACTGAGGAGAGCGGCATGGAGGGCCCAGTCGTGGGGTCCCTCTCAAGCACACCCTCACCGCAGTGGGAATGCGGGTCTCCACCTCCCTAAGCCTCTGTGAGTTTTGTCTGTCACATACTCACCTCCAGCAGGGATGTCTATGGTGATGAGATGAGGGAGCATCATAGCACATGTGGCACTTAGTAGGCTTGCGGTGAGTGGACGCTGGCGTCAGTGGAACAGGAGACTGGACGCTGCATGTGGACGCACTCACGTGCTGGTGGCATCAGTGGACAGAGCAGAGAGGGACGGTCTGCAGTTCTCCTGTTGGTCTGTCACCCCCGCTGTTGTGAGCAGAATCCGTGCGTGTATTCTGTTGCCCCAGTCAACTTGGTAGGCTGATTGCTCAGTTTTCTGCTTCCACTTTTGATTTCTTAAGAATGGAAAAAGGAATACTTCAATGACTTTTCTGGTTGATGGCATACATTCCTTGATATCACCTTAATGCTTTTTAATTTCTATGTATTTTGGATGTTGGAGCTTGCCTGACATCTGTGTTTTTATACCTCACCCTCTTGCGTAACTGTTGGCCACACCAGGACCAGAGAGAAGTGACCAGACCGATTGGTAGCAGGGCTAGGACTGGAATTCCCCAGGCTTTTAATGCCCAGCAGGCTCTGTTTTCTGTATTGTACTGCTCTTCCCTATTTCGACACCTGTTAGGACAGTGGATGTGAAATGTAGCTGGGCACTTTTGGGGTGTGCTAGGAGTGTGGCAGATGCCTCAGACTGGCATTTGCCCCTGGTTCTGAATTCTCATGGCTCAGAGTCAGTCTCTAGGCTACTGACGGGGAAGATACAGGAAGTTGTTTTGTATGACAAACTATGCCAGGGCATTTTTTCACCCGGCAATTTATTTGGTTTGGACTGGAATAAATCTCTGATATTGGTTTCTTTGGCAATATTATTAGGGAGTGGAGCCTGACTGGTTAAATTAGCCTGATTCATAGTGCTTAGAATCTCATTGAGTGTGTGTTAAACTGAGCGGAAGTGTGAGAGCATCTTGGACAGTGGTTTGCAAACCTAGCTACATCTGGGGAGGGGCTGTGAAAAAAGCATGCGTGCTTACTCCACACCAGTTGAAATAGAATCTGCAAGAATAGAGCCTGGGCAGCTATAGTGCTGTTAAAAACCCGCAGGTGGTTCGGATATACCGTAAAGGTTGAGAACCACTGCTCCACAGCGAATTGGAGGCCTGGATCATAGATGTGCGTTATGCTTTCACCAGCTTAGAATGGTTCTTGTGCTTTAGAACTGTGAAAAAAAATGCTATGCAAACAAATGTGGAAATAGCCAAATGCCACATCCTGTTACTACCTGCCATGAAGTATATTTACCAGTTATTCACTCTATTCTGATCTCTACCCATTCCACCGTTTCTTCATGGAACAATAATTTGACAGTTGGTTATGCAGAACCATAGTAAGTCTAGTTTGATTGGCAGGTGACGATTTTGGGTATGAAATACTCTTTAGGCATTTATTGAACTCTTGTTTGTATCACCTCTGTGCTGGACAGTTTATAAATATTACTTCTTTAAGCAAGGCCTATGGACTCAGGCTGCCTGGGTTTTGCTAACTAGCTGTGTCATTTGGGGCAAATTTTTAAACTTATCTAAACCTGACTTTCATCTATGAAATGGGATGACACGGGGTCATTATCATCTCACAGGATCGTGCAAATGTGTGTGTAAAGTGCTTAGCTTGGTGCCTAACACATAGCAACTACTCAGTAAAGTTATTATTACACCATCATCATCATATTTAAATGTAAATATTAAGAGTTAATACATTTGTAAAAGGTACTATACCCTTACCCCTTGAACCAAAGACTACTTTAGCTTTAAGTGTTTGGGTTAATTTATCACTTAAATATTGGCCTCTTGAATACTTGAATTTCAATTGAACGTAGCTAGAGGATTTCATAATTGGATCGTTGCCTCTGGAAGTTGGAGCTTTGTTTGGTTTCACTTCCTACACTAAGCATGTGGCTCTACGCACCTTTGTGGTGACTTCTGGGACTGGGGAATCAAAGCTTCATTCGCTTCTTTGGAGGAGATGATCTTGTGCTACACGAAGCAGTCAGACTTCATTAACTATGTACCATCCAGACAAGACCAGGTGCTTCCCATGGCAGCCTGTCCTTTTCTTAGCTCTCTCATCAATCTAGCCTGTTCCTTCTATTCTTCTTTATACTAGAACTTCTCTTTGAACAAGGAATGTTGTTTTGTCACTGCTAGGTCCCCAGCAATTAGTAATGCCTAGCACATACTAGGTGCCTCCTGAATGTGAATAGGTGATCATCTAGCAGAACACAAGATAAATGCGTGGGTTGAGATTGAAGCTGTGTGGTATGAATGCTGCATTGGCAAACTTATTAAATCAATTTTCTTAATACAAGTTTAACATGTCTTAGTAACTGACTTCGTTCAGTAATCATTTACTGAGTGTCTTCTAGGCCAGACATTGGGAACAGAAAGGTAATAATATATGATTCCTGCCTCATGCGCAGGAAGTCTAATGCGATGGACAGACACGTGCCAATGGCTGCCATGGAATATGGTGAGGATTAAGATAAAGGGGCACCCTGTGTGCCCTTTTATCATAGAGCAGGGCTTGTGTTCTGGGAACATGGGCTCCATTTGAAAACACAATTTAAATTAATTTTCTTTTTTCTTTTTTTTTGAGACAGAGTCTTGCTGTGTTGTCCAGGCTGGAGTACAGTGGTGTGATCTTGGCTCACTGCAACGTGCTCCCCCCAGGTTGAAGCGATTCTCATGCCTCAGCCTCCCGAGTAGCTGGGTTAACAGGTGTGCGCCACCACGCCCGACTAATTTTTGCATTTTTAGTAGAGATGGAGTTTCATCATGCTGGCCGGGCTGGTCTTGAACTCCTGACATCAGGTGATCCTCCCGCCTCGGCCTTCCAAAATTCTGGGATTATAGACATGTATGTGTTCATCGTTTTAAATATCTGTGGGTAGCACTTAACTTTAAATGGGTCCTAATTAAACTATTGAATGACTTTAGTGTGGATTGAATGACTTTAGTGTGGATTGAAGGACTTTGCTCGGGCCTCGTTTTTAATTTCCTTCATTAGAGGGAGGAAAAAAAATGCAGGTTGAATATCCCTCATCCAAACTGCTTGGAACCAGAAGTGTCTCAGATTTTTTACATTTTTGGATTTTTGAATATTTGTATTATACTTGCTGGTTGAGCATCCTGAATTCAAAAATCCAGAATCTGAGCTGCTTCAATGAACATTTCGTTGAGCGTCACGTCAGCACTCAAAAAGTTGTGGATTTTGGAGTTTCTGGTTAGGGAGATCATCCTGTATAGGTGCTGGATTGTTGCAGGAGTTCTGGACCAGAGGTTAGGTGACTAGGCTTTGGTTTTCGCTTTGTTACTAAACAGGCTGTTTCTTCCATAAGCTCAGCTTTAGATCCCCGGTTGTCAAAGAAGGGGATGGGCCATCTGATGGTTATGGCTTCTGTAGTTCTGACTTGGAGACACCTGGCTTCAGTTCATCTTCCTTAGGAGTGAATAAAGAATATGGGAATTTTGAAATTGTTAGTCAACAGTTACAGGGTGTTGCAGCCTGGTTTGGGTAAGGTCATCTTTAGTGAGCCGGGGAGAAGGACTGGTTTAGCTGTCAGCTGAGTGGGGTAAGCGGTCCTCTTAATTTCCTCTGTTTTAGTGAAAGCATTGTTAGGGTCACAGCGTTAGTGGAGCTGGCTGGACAGAGGAGGGGAACTCATGTTACAGGATATTGAATGGCTTTTCAGTCACTAAATGTTTTCTATGATATGTTTTTTGGGATTTCAGTGTTGTATGATTTCTCTGTGTTAAGCACAGGAAATTTAACATCAACAAAAAGAATGCTCTTTCTTTTCTTTTTCTTTGAGATGGAGTTTCGCTTTTGTTGCCCAGGCTGGAGTGCAGTGCAGTGGCATGATCTCAGCTCACTGCAAACTCAGCCTCCTGAGTTCAAGCGATTTTCCTGCCTCAGCCTCCTGAGTAGCTGGGATTACAGGTACCCGCCAGCATGCCCGGCTAAATTTTGTATTTTTAGTACAGACGGGACTTCGCCATATTGGTCAGGCTGTTCTTTTTTTTTTTTGAGACGGAGTCTCCCTCTGTCCCCCCGGCTAGAGTGCAGTGGCCGGATCTCAGCTCACTGCAAGCTCCGCCTCCCGGGTTTACGCCATTCTCCTGCCTCAGCCTCCTGAGCAGCTGGGACTACAGGCGCCTGCCACCTCGTCTGGGTAGGTTTTTGTATTTTTTTTTTATTAGAGACGGGGTTTCACCATGTTAGCCAGATGGTCTCAATCTCCTGACCTCGTGATTTGCCCCCCTCGGCCTCCCAAAGTGCTGGGATTACAGGCTTGAGCCACCGCGCCCGGCCCTCTGTTCTTGATCTTCTGACCTCAGGTGATCCTCCTGCCTCGGCTTACCAAAGTGCTGGGATTACAGGCATGAGCCGCCACGCCCGGCCTGAATGTTCTTTCTATGGGAATCTACAAAAGCCAGTTTGGAGTCTAGTGGCAGAAAACCTCTTCTTCATTGTTTAGCTGTGCTGTGAGCTTGGAGGGCTTCAAGCCCAGCTGAAAAGCTGTAGTATTTTCTGTCAGTTGGCTGTCTTGGAGAACTTAATGAGCACTGGGCTGGAGTGATACTGTCAGAGTTCACGAGCTGTTGAGGCTCTCGAAGCCTAGATACTGGGGTTGCCCAAATACATCGGCTGGACTCACTATTTCTCTCGGGGTAAGGGTGTGGAAAATGCTGTGGTCTTAACTCTGCTCTTAATTTTACAGTGCTGTTATTAATGGTAAGAATGATTTCATACATTTGTATTTTGCTTCGTAATTCACAGAGAATTTTAAAATCCATTATCTGATTGTATTCCCTCAGCAGTTCTGTGAAAAAGGCAGAGCAGTTTTCGTATCTTCTGTTTTCCCGTGATTCTGTTGTAATCTCACAGAAGCTAAGAGCCTTCACCAAGGTTATAGGGTGAATGAGCCTCAGAGCTGGGAGTAGAAGCTCAGGCTTGTAGTGACCCGTTTCTTCCTCCATAGCTCGCTCTGGTGGTGCTATGCTCAGGTAACTGCGCATGCTCGTTTGGTCTTTTGTATATCCCTGTCCCATTTTGGGGGAGGTTCTTGGGAGGCTTCTATTCATTTTGGAGCATTTAAGTATCTTGTCCTCTCTCCCTCCTCCCAGATGCATGGGCATTTCTGCAGGCCTCTAGGCTGACCATTGTTCGTGGGGGCGTCTCCTGCCTCCACGTTGTTTGCATGCCCCTTCTGAAGGTGCTCTTCCCAGCATGGAGCCCCCTCGTGCTTGCCTCCACACTGCAGGCTGTTTCGTAAATGTTACTGACTCAGCATCGTTGTTTTCTAGAAGTGGGACGGGGTATGGATGCCAAGTTCTTTTCTGTGTCAAGGCTGCGATTGTATCATCTTGCCATCCTCGTGTGTGCTCCTTGAGGGTGTCGCTGTGCTGTGGTCATCTGTGTTCCCTAGGGTGCCTCCCCTGGAGTCCCGGCCATAGCAGACATGCAGTCAGTGCTCATGGCCTAAATGAGAGGAAGGCCAGCAGAGCCATTAAATCTGGAAAATGACAAGTGAGGGAAAGGAATTTTTATTTAAGGCATGTTGAAAAGAAATCTTTTTAGAAAAGTTGACCTGTTTCTCAACTGGAGTTGAATTTCAGCTCAGAAAAGCAGCTGTGTGCCCAGAGGGCTTTGGGATTTCAGTTGGTGGCAGATGAATTGAATTTGTTGTTGTATGAATGTATTATCCTTTTGTGGTTTTATTAGACCTTTCTCCCAAATGGAATCGATTTTTCTGTAAAAGTCACGCTTCCTTTTTGAGAAATGTAACACCAATTTTTTGGGATGGTCTCCCAAAAGATTACCTGCCAGGAACCAAACACACTGCCTCAGACTCACGGCCCCTGGTTTCTGCCTGTGCAGCTGCAGGGAAGAGAGGCACACTCGAGCTGAAATCAATACGCATGTCTGCATCTTCACTTTCTTTACTGCTGTTCCATCTCTGAGCTGGCCTGTCTTCAACGTCTAGGAGCTTGGTGGGTGTAGACACATTACGGTATGGAGGAGGGATATGGTGTTGCAACAGCCTGGAGACTCGCTGAAGTCTCTGTTCTCTTCCTGCTCACTGCTCTGACTTTGTGTAAGTCACCTTTGTAGGGCTGTGCACAGTGGCTTACACCTGTAATCCCAGGACTTTGGGACGCTGACCTGGGAGGATCTCTTGAACCCAGAGCCAGAGTTTGGAACCAGTCTGGCAACATGGTGAAACCCCATCCCTAGAAAAAATAAAAATTAAAAAATTAGCCAGGTGTGGTGGCTCATGCCTGTAATCCCAGCTACTGGAGAGGCTGAGGTGCGAGGATCACTTGAGCCGGGAAGTTGATCCTGCAGTGAACCATCATCACGCCACTGCACTCCAGCCTGGTCAGAGCAAAACCTTGTCTCAAAAAACACAAAAACAAACAAACAAAAACCCATTTGTAATAGTGGCAATAGTTAACTTTTGAAAGTTTGGAGAAAAGTTCCTAAATAACCTGTGACCATGGACAACTTACTTAGCCTTTCTCTGCCTTAGTTTCCTCATCGATGAAAAATGAGAGAATATGGTACTGATCTTACAGGATTTCAACCAAAACCAAACGAGATCAAACTCAGAGCCTGGCACATCATGAGTGTGCACTCAATGTTATTATTTCAGCATTTTAGAGGAAAAAGAATGCTAAATGGGTCATTATGGCTAAACATAGTCTATCACTGGCGTTACTCATGGTATTGGAAGGAACTTGAATTCCATATAGATAGTGTGATGGAGTAAGTATTTTGGACATTGACAGTATTTATTCAAAGAACAAAGGACGTGTCTGTCCTGTGCGGAGAGCCGTTTCTGCTTGTTTCTTTAAATGCTATGGGAAAAGCAGTCGACCCTGTGCTCTCTGCCAGACAGCTTCAGTCTCCGCGTACTGATTTCGCCAATTGTCACTCACTGTCATCATGGCAGCAGCAGTTGAAGGGACAGCTTGTCTTGATTTGCATTTTTGGGTGTTTGTGCCGTTTATAGACAATTAAGACATGGAAGCCTGTTTATGGCAAGCTGGCAAATTCAGCAAAACATGGAAAACCCTGTTAACAGAGTTTGCACGTGTGCGGGCACAGAGCAGCCAAATGAACACACACGTTTTCCTGTATTTTAAAAACTCTCAAAAAAAAAAAAAAAGACATTAAACCATTGCCCAGATGGCTTATAGAACTAGAGCTTTTTCCTTGAAGTACATGAGTATGGCTGTCAGAGATCTGAAACCCGAAGCCATCTTAAAACATCATTTTGATGCTACCCCCTACCTGCCTTTTTTTCCCATTTATAAGGGACAACTGGGAAGTACCATCCTCCTGGCCACACTCTCCAGCCCATTTCATTTGTGTTGGTTTCCTCGCATCTGCACGTTTCTGGCTTCATGTGAGTCCCATTTATTTGAGCATATGACTTCAGGCTGTGGGGAAGAATGGCCATTTTAGCACAGAGATGCACACAAAGGAACAACGGGCTCAATGTGAGTGAAGACATTCTCAGGGGGGTTTCATTTCTTTTATTCTGTAACAGGCAGTCTGGGAAGCATTCTGGACAAGTGGCCTGCGCTGTCACAGTTCCTCCTTGCAGGATCGCAGATGTTTGGAGATTCTAGTGATAACCGTTATCATTGAGAATGTCATTCTCGCAGGCTCTAATAAGTCCGGATTTATTCAGTGTTAATTTGTTAAAGACAACTGTATTTCTAGCCAAATCCATGTTAGACATTTCTCCTGGCAGTGTTGCTGGGGCTATTCCCGTGGCTTAGTCTTAGGGAAGCACACGCCTTTGAATACTGCTTAAGCTGTGACTACCCAAAGCACACCGGAGTACTTTTGCCATATGGGGTGTTAGTCACTGATACATGTCTCAGTCAGATCTGATGGATTCTTGACCCCTTCCTTTTTTAATTTTTTAATTTTAATTTTAATTTCTATTTTTTAAGAGCACAACCTCTCAGGTGGCCACCATGAATCTGTGTCTTCAGTTGGCTGCAGCCTATTTGCCGTCTCTGGTTCAAACATATTGGAAGGCTGATGATTCTTCCCTCTGTTGTTCTTCTGCTGTGTGACCTCCGCGCCCGCAGGGTTCAAGACTGTCAGAGCTGGGAGCCACCTTCACATCTACCAGGGTTTCCAGAACCTCCTTTATCTAGCCCTGGGGATGGAAGAGATGTCATCAGAGGTGAAGGCTTATTAGGTTTACATGCCATTGGGAACGAATGTGGTTTTCTTTTATATAAGGGGAGCTTCTTATAATGCGCTTTAGTAGGGTAAAGAAGCTTTTGAGGTTTGCTTTCTCTGGAAAGATAATTTGTGATCCTGCCCTTGCTTTCAACAAAAATATAATTTGCATACCAGTGCATGTTGTGTTACTGAGCACTGGCTGACAAATGGTTCTTAACTCGTCATTCACTCAGTCACACTTTCTTGAATGGCATATGGTGCCAGCTGTAGTAGGAACTTGCTAGGCTCTAGGACTAACCTTATGAAACGGGGGTCCTGGGGAAGCAAAACAATATATAACTATAAATGTTTGAGGGGATATCAGCGGTGGCGCCTATAGGTGCAAAACTTCGTTCATTCATTGTCCCATCTAGGAGGTTTTGTGTCCTAGCAGCGTTTTCCATAGCAACACATCCCTCTATCAAAATATTCATCATATTATTTTGAAATTCTCTACTTAGGTATGTGTTTTTCCGACTAAGTTTAGAACTGGTTAAGGACAGCTATGAGGTATGTACTATATATATCTACACACACACACATATATTATATATATATAATTACATTGTAAAATATAAATATATTTATATATATAGACACATATATATTTCTCCCTCTCTATACAATCCACACCCACACCACCACATATATATGAAATACACACACACTTCTACTGCCAAGCACAGAAAGTCAAAACTGGCAAGAGTTCTTTTAGTGTTTATGAAAAAATAGATGTGTTAGTAAGAGTGTCCTTAAGTTGCCAGGGGGAAGACAGGATGGATTCACAAAGGAAAATAGCGTTTTGTTTTGTTTTGTTTTTTCCTTTGTTTAACTCTTGAATTTGAAATAATCCAGACTTATTGAAAAGTTGCAAAAATAGTACAGAGAATTCCCGTATGGTCTTCCCTTAGGTTCCCCAAGCATTTCACCCCATTTGTACTTTCTGTTTCTCTCTCTGTGGATATAATTTTTTTTTCTGAAATTTTTGAGAGTGGAAGGTAGAATGCAGGGCAGGGTGAAAGGTGGAAGGAGAGAAGTGGGTTGGGAGGCTTTTTTTTTTCACCTTCTGAGATGGAGTTTCGCTCTTGTCACCCAGGCTGCAGTGCAACGGCACGATCTTGGCTTCTAACCTCTGCCTTCTGAGTTCAAGTGATTCTCCTGCTTCAGCCTCCCGAATAGCTGGGATTACAGGCACCCACCACCATGCTCGGCCAATTTTTTGTATTTTTAGTAGAGGGGTTTCACCACGTTGGCCAGGCTGGTCTTGAATTCCTGACGTCTGATGATCCACCTGCCTTGACCTACCAATGTGCTTGGGATTACAGGCATGAGCCACTGTGCCTGGCGATTGGGAGGCCTTTGCAGTAACCCAGAGCGCTAATGAGGGCTGGACCTGGTTGGAAATGATGAGGAAGGTGAGAAGTGGTTAGGTCTGGCATATATTTTGAAAGGAGAGTTAAATGGGTTGGATGAAAGAGAGAAAAGAAGTTTTAAGGATGATGTCAAGGATTTTGGCCTGAGTAACTGGAAGGAAGATGAGAGATGCCGTTATTGGGATCGGGAAGACTATGGCAGGAGTGGGTTATAGCAGGGATTATCGAAAGTGTGTTTTGGTCATGCTAAATTTGAGGTCGAAAAAGAGATGTCAAGAAGTGTTGGCTGGGCCTGGTGGCTCACGCCTGTTATTCCAGCACTTTGGGAGGCTGAGGTGGGCAGATCACTTGCGGTCAAGAGTTCGAGACCGGCCTGATAATTATTAAAATCGATCATTGATGTTTACTAATTAATCATATTATTACTCCTAATACCGCAGAGGGTGTACACCTACCTGTGATGTCGTTCCTAATATCCAGGGACAGAGAGCTTGATTTTAGTTTTAATATTGCAGTAGGTGTACACTCACCCTGTGACACTGATCCTAATATCCAGGGGGGTAGAGGATGACATGACTCCCAACATAGCAATGAACGGACAGCCACCCGGTAACATTGCTCCTAATATTCACGGAAGAAGCCTATTGTATTACTCCCAATATCGCAAGGTGGATACAGCTCTTCTGTGATGTGGTTCCTAGCATTCGGAGGGGGAGAGGATGATAATAATTCCAGTATCGCAGGCTGTGTTCCCCTGCCCTGTGATATTGTTATTAATATCCTGGAAGGGAGAGGATGATATGACTCCCTGTAGAGCAGGAGGCGTACATCCAGCCTGGGATATTGTTCCTAATATCCATGGAGAGGAGAGACTGATATTACTCCCAATATGGCAGGGGGTGAACATCCACCCTGTGATATTCTTCCTAATATCTCAAGGCTGAGAGGTTGATATGACTCCCAGTATCGCAGACACTGTACACCCCCGTGTGATACTCTTCCTGATATCCGGAAGGGGAGAAGATGGTATTAATCCCCATATCGCAGGAGGTGAACACCCACTCTGTGATATCTTTCCTAGTATGCAGGGGGAGAGGGGATAATATTATTCCAATATTGCAGAAGATGTACACACTCCCCCCGTGATATTGTCCTTAATATTCCAAGGCACAGAAGATGATGTTACTCCCAATATCGCAGGAAGTGTCCACCCCCCAGTGATGTTGTTCCCATGATCCAGGAGGGAAGAGGATGACTTTCAACCCCCGCACCCTGCAATGCTCTCACCCTGCAACACCGACACCCAACTCAACCTGACATAGGACCAGAGGTGCTGGCTGGGGGTGTTCATTGCTTCTCTTTTCTCTCTTGCCAGACTCAGTAGAGGAAGCTGAGACCGCTTCTGGCTTTGGGAGAAGCCAGTGAGCCTGTGCGTTTGGATCCTGGTTGCATGAGAGAAGCATGTGTGGGAACGCCAGGGCCTGGCTTTGAACCCCATTCCCCCAACATGATGCCGAGTGTGGCAGACATGACGCTTGGCTTTGCTCTCTCAGGGTTCCATCTGCGACAGGGGCTACTTGTGCCCCTGGCCTCATCAGCTCAGGCTGAAGGCGGCCCTGGTCCTGGGCAGAGGGGCTTTGTGAAGCAGAAATAGATGGCCTGGTACAGGGGCCGAGCCTGGCCAGGACCTTGGCCCTGGGAGTTGTAAAGAAGGCCGGCCTCTACCATGAGCATCTGCACCAAGCTGTGCCCATGTCACAGTGTGCTCGGTGTCTGCCCTTGTACAGGTACATGGCCTGTCTGCGCTCAGGCTCCCCGCCTATGGAGCCCAGGTTCACAGAGATGTGAAAGAGACAAGCACAGGGCAGGGGCCTCCGAGCCCAGCCAGCCTCGCTTCGATGCTGGGAGGCTGACATCTTCCAGTTTGTCTTCTGCCCAGGCCAGCTGCGGACCGTCCAGGAGCTGTGCTACTTCTACAGCATCGTCATGCCCAGCGAGGCCCAGTGTGTCCTCTACCACGAGCTCCAGCTCTCCCTGGCCCGCAAGGTGATCGACAAAGTGCTGGGGGGGCAGTTCCTGGAGACCATCAGTCAGCTCTACCTGTCCCTGGGCACCGAGCGGTGAGGGCTGGCTTTGCGGTGGTGGGAGTAGGGAGCAGGGAAAGGGGGCTGGGGGGTGCAGGGCAGGGAGGGGGCACAGGGAAGCTGGCCCAGGGCCTCATCAGCCCCTTCCCTTTTGATCATTTGGTTCCTTGGCATCAGATGCTTTGAGCTGGTGGGCCTGGGGTCGTCCCAGGGCTGCTGCTGGCCCGTGAGTCCCAGCTTGAGCCTCTCTTGTTGGGTCAAAGGTCATCTCAACCCCAGCAGAGGCAGTACGTGCACTCTGGGCTGTTCTTCCTACTATGGTGGTTTTTGTCATCTGACCTCTGCCTGCCCCGAGTCTTCACTCCTGGCCTTCATCTGTCCCCTTAAATGTGACCACAGCAGCCCCTGTGGCTTCTCTCCTACAGAAGACAGAGCCAGTTATGTCACCTGCTTCCCTGGGGTGCAGGGTTTCAAGGTCTCGCATCCCATAGGTGGCCCACTTGGCTTCCCCCGAGCATTCTGACCTGGTGGGGTAACCATGGCCCTGGCCACCCCACACACAGCTCCCGGTGATATTGCTGCAGTCATACCCCCTCGAGTGTCAGACTTACCGAGAGAGCAGGGAAGGAGCCAGATTCTATGGGGACCCGGGAGACTGGCTCCAGTCTTGGCCTCAGGTTCACAGAAGGAAAATGGGCCAGTGTGCTGGAGCCGTTTCTCAAAGTGTAGTCCCTGGACCAGCAGAGCAGCATCTATGTCACCTAGGAGCTTGTGGCAAGTTGGAGTTCTAGGTCCTGCCCCAGTCTGTGGAGCCGGAAGCTCTGGGGCAGGGCCAGCAAGCTATACAGACAGGCCTCCGAGTGACTGTGATGCCTGCACACCTTGAGAACCATCGACCTAGATAGCCTCTGAACACTAACGGCTCCTGGTGCGTCTGGAGAGACACAGGCCATGTCTGGGAGGCAGGGGAGATGGACTAGCACACTCCTCCTGCCACAGGGCAGCATGATGCTCGATTCCTTCAGAAGGATGTCCTTCATTTTCCATGCCGTGTGTGTTCACCCTGGCCCTCCCAGCAGCCTGGGAAGGGCAGAACACTGCACACACAAGAGGGCCGTTCCCAGTCCCACATTCCAGATTCATCTGTCACCAGACCCACGGGAGGAGGCAGACTGGTTTCAGGAGGATGAGAGCCCTTGTTCTGACACCTGTGTCTGATTCCAGGACCTACAGATCCACTCTGGACTACACCAAACAAAGTCTGGGGATTCTCATTCACCTCCAGAAGAAAGAGGAGGCACATGCCTGGCTACAAGCAGAGAAGATCTACTACATCCTGCGGCCAGAGCGAGCTGGTGGACCTGTACATCCAGGTGAGTGGCAAGGGAAGCAGGAGAGCCTCTGTGCTGTTCACTCTCTGTCCATCCATCCATCCATTCATCCTTCCAACATCTATTACCTGTTCATCCTTCCATACATCCATCCATCATCCATCCATCTGTGCATCATCCATCCATCATTCATCCATTCTTTTATCATCCATCTATTCACCCGTGTATCCATCCATCACCTGTCCATCCACCCATCCATTCATCCTTCCATCATCTATCTGTTTACCTGTTCATCCTTCCATCCATCCATCCACTATCCATTCATCCATCCATCCATTCTTCCATCATCTTCCCATAACCTGTGGGTCCTTCCATCCATCCATCCATCCATCCTTCCATAATCCATCCATTCACCTGTTCGTCTTTCCGCCCATCCATCCATCCATCCATCCATCCATCATCCATCCATCCATCATCCATCCCTCCGTCCATCCATCCATCTATCATCCATCCATCCTTTTATCATCCATCCATTCACCTGTCCATCCATCCATTCACCTGTTTGTCCATCCATTCACCAGTTCGTCCATCCATCCATCCTTCCATCTATCTTTCCATCATCCATCCAACTGTTTATCCTTCTATCCATCCATCATCCATCCATCCATCCATCCATCCATCATTCATCTGTTCATCTCTTCATCCATCCATTCACCTGTTTGTCCATCCATCCATCCATCCTTCCATCCATCCTTCCATCCGTCTTTCCATTATCCATCCATTCAGCTCTTCATCATTCTATCCATCCAACCATCTTCCATCCATCCATGACCCATCCATTCACCTGCCCATCCATCCATCCATTCATTCATCATCCATCCTTTCATCATCCATCCATTCACCCATCCATCCATCCATTCACCTGTTCATCCATCCTTCCATCCATTCTTCCATCGATCCTTTTATCATCCATCCATTCCACTGTTCATTCTTCCATCCATCCATCATCCATCCATCCTTCCATCGTTCATCCACTCGCCAGCTCATCCTTCCATTCACCCATCATCCATCCATCCTTCTATCATCCATCCATTCACCTGTTCATCTTTCCATTCATCCATCCATCCTCCATCCATCCATCCATCCATCCATTCGTCCATTCATCATTCATCCATTCTTTTATCCATCCATTCAGCCACCATCCATCCACCTGTTCATCTGTCCATCCATTCATCCACCATTCTTCCATCATCTATCCATTCACCTGTTCATCCTTCCATCCATCCATCATTCATCCATCCATCCATTTATCCATTCATCCATCCATCCATCCTTCCATCATCCATCCATTCATCAGTTCATCCTTCCATCCATCCATCCATCCATCCATCCACTTATCCATCCATGCATCATCCATCCATCCATCCATTTATCCATTCATCCATCCGTCCATCACCCATCCATCCATCATCCATCCATTCACCTGGTCATCCTTCCTTCCATCCATCATTCATCCTTCTATCCATTTATCCATTCATCCATTCATTCATATATCCATCCATCCATCATCCATCCATCCTTCCATCATCCATCATCCATCCACTCACCTCCTGTTCATCCTTCCATCCATCCATCATCATCCATCCATCCATTTATCCATTCATCCATCCATCCTTCCATCATCCATCCATTCATCAGTTCATCCTTCCATCCATCCATCCATCCATCCATCCTTCCATCCATCCATCCATCATCCATCCTTCCATCCATTTATCCATTCATCCATCCGTCCATCACCCATCCATCCATCATCCATCCATTCACCTGGTCATCCTTCCTTCCTTCCATCCATCATTCATCCTTCCATCCATTATCCATTCATCCATTCATTCATATATCCATCCATCCATCATCATCCATCCTTCCATCATCCATCATCCATCCACTCACCTCCTGTTCATCCTTCCATCCATCCATCATTCATCCATCTATCCATTTATCCATTCATCCATCCATCCATCCTTCCATCATCCATCCATTCATCAGTTCATCCATCCATCCATCCATCCATCCATCCGTCTGTCCATTCATCCATCTGTCATTCATACATCCTTTTATCATCCATCCATTCACCGTCTATCCATCCATTTACCTGTTCTTCCATCGATCCATCCATTCATCCTTCCATCATCCATCCATTCACCTGTTCATCCTTCCATCCATCCATCCATTTATCCATTCATCTATCCATCCATCATCCATCCATCCTTCCATCATCCATTTATTCACCTGTTCATCCTTCCATCCATCCATCATCCATCCACCCATCTATTCATACATCCATCCAACATCCATCCATCCTTCCATCATCCATCCTTTCACCTATCCATCCACTCACCTATTCGTCCATCCATGCATCATTCATCCATCCACCCACCAGTTTATCTATTAATCCATCCCTCCATTCATCTGTCTGTCCATTTGTTTATCCATACATTCATCTATCCACCCATATGTACATACATCATCTACCCTCCACCCATCCATACATTATCTACTCACTCATACATACAGACATACACACATCATTCCAACCACGCACCCACCATCCATCCACCCATCCGTCCATCCATTCATCTGTCCATCCATTCATCTGTCCATCCATCCATCTGTCCGTCCATCCATCCATCCATCCATCCATCCACCCACACACCCATCCATCCATCCATGTGTCTATACATCTGCTCATCCATTCATCCATCCATCTACTCATTCCTAAGCCACTGCTGAGCACCTGTTGTGTGCCTTTTCCCTCCCTCCAACTGGTTCCCTCACATCCTCCCCCAGTGGCCAGCATCTTCTCCCTGAGGGCAGAGGCATGGCCCCTCACAGTGCCTAGCACCTGCTGGTATACAGCTCGTGCTCAAAGAATGGGACCACTCAGTTAACACACAGAAGAACTTGCTCCAAGCGACACGTGGCACATCTCCTTACAAAATGAATCTATCATAGCGGCTGTTTTCAGAGGCTTTCACAGTGTGATCTGGAAAAAATTGTGAAGGCCACGAGCCTGGTGAAGCTTTCATTATTGAGCACCTGCTGTATACCTCCTTGAGCTGAGGAGAAGGATCAAGAGCTCATGGCCAAGAGGGGACCAGGCCCACCCACAAACACTGTTGATGTGTGGCCCTGAGCTGCGGCAGGGATGTGGCAACGCAGAAAGGAACCAGGGGATGGGCTCCCAGCAATCTGGGGGCCACGGAGACTGTTTGAGTGCAGGGGGTGTGGGCTAGGGCTATCCCTGGTGGTAGGATTCACAGGTGTCGGGCTCCTGGGCTGCAGCTGCTTAGTCACCTCCTGGCACTCGGGTGCATCAGTTCATTGTCCTCATGCCAGTGGTA